>NC_054871.1:50137422-50429922 GCF_018320785.1 Cheilinus undulatus | reverse complement strand
CTATTATTTGGACTTTTGTTTCATATTTTTACCTTTTACATTACTTTTACATTTTGTCTCATATTCTGAACATTTTCAATTTATTATATTGACTTTTTATCTCATATCTTGACCTTTTCATTTAATAATTTTGGCTTTAAATTTAATATTCTGACCTTTTCAATTATTATTTTGACTTTTATCCTTTTTTTTACCTTGTAGATGCACCATTTTAAATTTTAAGTCATATTTTTTTGCCTTAAAAACATGATTTTGACTCTCCTTTTTATATATTTGCCTTTTCAAAGCATTATTTTACCTTATCTTATTTTGTGTTTTGACCTTTTGGACTAATAAGATTGACTTTTTATTTCAGATTCTGAGCCTTTTAACTTATCATTTTGACCTCTTAAATCTCCAAATCATTCATCATCAGTGCTAGTTTTCCCCCCATAATTTATTACTGGTTAAAATGAGGTTGACTGTTTGGTTAAACCCTGTTAGGCCCTCGGGTTAGACCTTAATTCAGAATCCGGCCCCTCCTGTGATTGAGTTTGACAGCCCTGATCTAAGAGATCTTCCATTGTAGTCTTCCTCAGATCTGTGCCTGTCTCTGAGCTCTGCAGCTCCTTTGACCTCATGGTGGGGTTTTTGCTCTGATATCTTCTATGGAGAGGTGTGAGCCTTTCCAAATAATGTCCAAACAGTTTAATCTAGCACAGGTGGGCTCCAACCAAGGTGTAGAAACATCTCAGCAAAGACCAGAGAAATGAGAACCCTGAGCTACATTTATAGTGGTGAAAGGGTCTGAATACTTCTGTCAGTGTGATATTTCAGGGTTTTTTTCAGTAAATTAGCAAAATTTCCTGCATTCTGATCTCACTTCATAATGATTGGGCGCTGAGAGTAAATTAATGAGAGAAAAATGAATTTGTACCACAGGAGCATCAGGCTGAAACAGAACAAACTGCTTAAACTAAACGACCTGTTTGTTTGTTAGGCCGCTGATTGTTGGCCCCTGTCAGCCACCGTAGCAAGACGCAGCAATCACAACAAAACATTTGACACAACAGAACACTCATCCATGTCTCTCAGCTTATTTCACTCTTAAAGGTCATGAGTTTCACATAAATCAGCTGAATTCTGTCGCGTCTCCTCCTGCATCCTGCACGCCGCACAAAATAAGCTGATGGGACATTTTTTTCTGATTTCATCCTAAAATGAAAGAAACATCTCTGCTTACAGCTCCGACTTTAGACTTTGTGGGTTAAAAAGAAGCAGAAAATGTTTGAGACCCTTGAGAAGTTCACACAGGAAGGAAACACGTCAGCGCCGCGTCCCCTCGTCTGTACCCACCGCTACAGTCAGCAGCGCTCACATGGAGCTCTGTGGTGATGAGGCCTGGGTGTTAAACTGCAGCGATGCAGCGTGCACTATTGAAAAATAACACCTAATCAACCAGGAGCATTTAACCTCAGATAAAAATCATCTCTGCACTGCAACAATCCAACCAAGTGCATCAGAATATCTCCTTTAACGTAAAAGTCTTATTTCATGCAATCCTCTCCTCTCTGCATTTTTTATGGTTAAAACTGAGATTCATCTGATTCTATGAGTTATGTAGATCCTGAATGGAGATAAAAGACGCCACTGACTCACAATTGGACAAGTACACCTGTTTTATTTTGACATTTTGCAGTGTGGTTACCGTTTTGGAGGACGTGTGAGATAACAAGCATCAGAAACTCGTCTAAGGAGGCGTTGAATGAGAAAAACTTTCCTGTGGTCAAACCAACCCACTGCGGTTGGTTTTTCAAATGTCTGACAGCTCCAACAACACCAAGAAAGCTTCACTGGTACAAATGTCATCTCTTTATTTCCAAATTGAACACATACTATGGTTAAAGGTCATATTTACACATCAAACATTAGAATAAATATTAAAAATGCTACGTCTGAGTAAGTGCATTAGTGTTGATGTCAAAGGCACAATGTGTTCATGCTAAAGTGAGCCTCTTCTTCTTTCTGCAGCTCTCACTTTACATCATGTGAGTTTAACATCCAGGGCTGGTTCTTCAAGAGTTTAATCCTGATTCAAATGTCCCCCTTGTTCCCTCAGGTAGCCTGCTGACTTTTATCAGTGTTGTTTTGAGAAATCTGGACCGGATCTGCCTGATCTAGGTGCAGAAATACCACAGCTCAACACGCACTGAAAGGATCTGCTGCAAACTGGCCTGTTTTTATATATTTAGAACAATTCTGCATTAAGACAACGACAGGTTTATAACATCCAGAGTGCACATGCATCCACAGAAACAACTGAGCACACTGTTTTTGAACGCTGCTGTAGCTCAGCAGGTAGAGCAGAGGCTACAGTCTTTGCTGCACTGGTGGCAGGATTGATTCCTGGTCTCAGTGCACGTTTCCCCCTTCTCCCTAAATAAAAAAATAATAATGCAGTTTATGCAGTGGCAGACTCAGGATGTTTGAGGGTGAGGGGTTAAATTATTATAAAATAATAAAGGGCAATAAAGGGCACCTGCTGTGTGCAGTGGGGCACCATTGTTGGAAAAATATTTATTTTCTTCTTCTTTTTAAAATAGTTAAAAATCCTGGTTATGTTTAAAGCTACTACACCTCTATAAAAACAGACGAGGAATTATGAACCATTTCACCACCAGTGATGATAAACTTTAACACCAAGGAGTTTATAGCACTTCCCTGCACTTTCTCCACTGTTGGATTTGTGGTTTCATCCACTGAGAGGACACCATGCCCACTTAGAGACGGCCCTGAAGGGCTCTTTATTACTCATTGTCCGTGGAAAGGCAGCATGGAGGGAGTTTATCGTGTTATTGTCCATTTAAAGGCAACCTGGAGACACTTTGTCATTTGTCCTCTAAAGCTGGCATACACTGTGATTTCAGGCCAACTCTGTAACAATCATTGTGCTCAGACTGTAGGAGTGACGCTGGGACGAACTCTGACAGAAATCTGAGGAGTTTACTCGAAAAAGTCTGACACACTGAGCTGGGGAATTGCATCTAGTCATTTCCTCTATCACACACAAACAGCATTGTCATCCCTGTCACCTGGAGGTCTGCAGGTGGGAACGGGGGGGGGTCATGGTGATGTAGGACAGTGGTTCCCAACCAGTGTTAATTTTGTCGACTAAAACTCTATTCGCCAACAGCCTTTTTTTCCATGACAAAAACTAGACTGAAACCAACAAAAATACATCTTTGATGACTAAAACTGACAAAAAACTAAGTTTAGTTTTCGTAAAAAAATCAAACCAAACCATTTTTAAGTTTCCTGTACATTTTTGACTTAAACAAGTGTAAACTGAAGTTTCAAAAAATTAAAAATTCAGGAACTTTTAAAATCAGGAATTAGATTTTTTTTTCTTTTAAATTTAGATGATTATAAACTGTGAAATCCTGAGGGGTTTTTTTCCCCCTCTAAATATAAAACTTTACAATCTCAAAAGATATTTTTCTCCCCAAAATTGTGGCTTTTCTGCTAAAAATGTAGCTGATTCTCTTGATGTTTTTAATCTATCAGGGTGGCTTTAACACGTGGTTATACATCGATTCTATACATGATTTAAAAAAACTATATGCTGTCTAATTTTGACAGAGCAGCTCCAGCTTAGACTTAAAAGCAGGGGCGACTGAGCCGTTTCTGTTGTTGGCAGACAGCTCCTTCAGTTGATGTTTTTCAGTCTCATTTAAAAACACACTTTTACTCACTGGCATTTAACCCAGCATGAGAATTGTGTGGTCCTCTGATGGTCTTTTATTGATTTTATTATTTTTAAGTGCTTTTATTTGATTGGCCCTTATTTATTTATGTATATTTGATATTTGTGATATTGATTTGATATGTATATTTCGCGTGTGCTTTATTCTGTTCTGCTTGTTTTAGTATTCTGTGCAGCACTTTGGAGACTTTCTGTTGGTAAAATGTGCTATACAAATAAAGTAACTGGATTGGACTGGATTGGAAAAGGGATCCTGCGCCCCCCCTGGAATCTTTAGCTGGGACGTTGAGGAAAAATGCCCCACAGTTGAGGATTCTGCTTGTGGTTCTGCTCTCACTGTGGAGTGTGCAATCAGCTGAAATATCAAACATGTCAGGAAACCTTCTGACCAGGCGGGGCAGCCAGTCGGGCCGTAGTCGGGTGGTGGTCAACCGTCGTTTTCCCCGCCCCGAAAGGCGGCACGACTTCAGAGTGAGTCGTGCAACCCATAATTTGTGTCTGAATGGGATGAAATTTTCACAGTGTATATGCACAGCTTTAGAGGTCCCCATGCCAAACTTTCTCTCTTGGACGACACCAAATCACAATTTAGTCCACTGAAAAGGCACCAAAGAGGGCGCTATACTGTGTTTTTCTACCTCTTTGAAGCGTTTTTTTCAAACATTAGGGTCCTACTCTGAGCCCCCCAGTGGTACCTGCAGCACTGATAGAGCGGTCCGTACCCACTCATGTTAAATTAAGCAATAATAACTACTCCTCTATTCTGTTCAACAACTTGATCTAAAGCTTTAATCCTGTTTTATGTCTTTAACTGTGTTGGATTACTTTTGAACAACCGTGCCCCATCTGTTTGAACTCATCAGAGCTTGTAGAGACCGAAGAAGTTGGCGTAAGGAACACGCCGCACGTCACTGGGCTGAGAGATGTTGACGTAGACCCGGTCGAGTTTCTGCAGCTGCAGGGCTGAACCCAGGTAGCTCTCTGTGGTCCATGAGAGTCTGGTCCTCATGGCACAGAATCCGGCTCTGTGCGCCTCCATCAGCTTGAGAGGAGCGTGGCGGCCCACTCGCCGCACAAACACGGTGTGCAGGAAGGATGACTCGGGGGAGCAGTTGCTCAAGGTCAGCTCCACGCGGGTGTAGATGTGGTACAGTCCCGTCTCGTTCACCTGCAGACCTCCGTCTTCATACCTGTAAACCACGCTCCCTTGCATGAAGCCCCGCCCGGCATGGGGGTCCCAACGTAGAGTGTGGCCGTATGAGAATGAGTCCATCCGCCCTGCAGAGCGAGAGAGGAGGAGAGGAGGAGTTAGAGCGGCAGAGGATCACTGAGCATGTGCAGCTGAAGAGGAAACGTGTAACAGACTCAGACAGGAGCATGATCTCCATCAGTGTCTCCTCCTTTTCACAGACCTTCCTTCACCTCCCTGCCATGTTTATTATATCACAGCCTCCTTTTTGGTACTTAAGAGACTGATCCTTGCTCTTCCCTTTTTTCACTGCGAGTCTTTGAGTGGCAGTGCTAACCACTGCTCCACCATGCAGCCCCACACCAAGATGTCTGCATGAATGTTTGTGCAGGAGTTTTGATCCATTCATTCATCTCTGACACATCTGTTCAATGAGCTATGCTATAAAGTATTTTTCACTCTCAATGAGCTCTTCAACTTCTGCTTTCAGTCACTGACAGTTCCTCAATCGTCCCCCACACTGAGCATGTGCATGATGACGTCACCTGTCACATGAGCGGCGGTCCTGCTCTCCTCTCGCCTCCACACCGGTTCTTCAGAGAAACCTGAAACATCGTGACAGTGTTATAAATGCTCTGCTCACACGTGTTTACACTGATCACATGAGCGTTAGAGTGGGCGACTCACCGATCTGCTTCTGAGCGCCGGGCGTCTCGCTGTCGGCGTTCACCTTCAGAGAAACAGAGGATCAAATCAGGCCTTCATGCTCACGCCTGCAGAGGAAATCCTGTCTCACCAGACCTCTGACCACACTCATAACCTGCTTCTTTTAAATGTCACACAGTTTTAACCCTTTCATCTCCCTGCTGCAGGCTAGGGCTGTCACAATGTTCCTGTTTGACCTCATACTACCGTAAAAACAGGCGCCATCAGTCCTTCTGATTCAGAGATGATGGAGGGAAACATCAACCTTGTTTCACTGCACACAGCAGGGCTGAACTGCTCCTTTCATCTTCATTTTCAACATTTAGACACCCAAAACTGAGCAAATCTTGTACAAATCACCCAAAGATGCAGGAAATCTCCTGCTCAAAGTCTAAAGTGCACAAGCAATCGATGACATTTCCATACAGGCTGACTTTTGTAATGCATGCAATTTTTTCAAGTTTTGGTACTTTTTGATTCCACTGATCTCTAAAATATCAGAGATTTTTTTTATCATTTAACCCTCAGGCATCACTTTAATTTACAACCCTTTAAAGTGACTAAGGACAAAAGTGTCAAAAGTACCAAACATTCAATCATTTTGAGGATTTTAACCCTTTAAATGCCAGTTTGATTACTTAAAGTCAATGTTGTTATGATGTGATATCTTCCTTAAACCAAACTTTGGGTGGCTTGGGCATTATTTCTAAATCCAGCTTGGATATGTAAATGATTAGCCAGAATTTTGACTTTGATGCATTTTTAGTTTTTCTATAATATCTGATTTAAAATTTACTATCCATTCAAGTCATTAAGGACAAAAACGTCCACTTTAAAAAACAGCATAAAAATAGTTTACCTTCATATTTTTTTTCTGCTTTTTTAGGTCAAATCTTTAGAGGACTGATTTCCCTAGTGATGCCTGAGGGTTAAAGGTCACATATTTTACCCTTTTAAGACAAGTTTATTTTTTTTCAGGTCCCCAAAACATGCCTGTGAAAACACTCCAGTATTGGATTTTCGCATGTCTAAAAACCCCTCTGTTTCAGCCCCTCTCAGAACAAGCCGTTTGTGTCTGTAGCTTTAAATGGTAATTAGCTGTCTGACTCCGCCCCTGACCACTCCCCTCTCAGGAAATGGATGCAGCACTCATGATATTACAGACACTTTTTTCCAAAGTTTAGACTGGGATTCAAACCATCAATCTCCTAGACTGTAGTCAGCAGGATAACCCACTGAGCTATCCAGCATCTCAGCTGGTATCTGAGAGGATCAGTAGAGGAGGGCGGAACTTTCCTCCAAGTGGGGGAGGGCCAACCAACGCTGGGGGCGGGTGCTAAGGGCCCCTGGTGAGGTCATAAGATGTAAAAACTGAGAACAGCTTGTTTCAGCACACTTTTTCTGAAAGATGGAGAAGAGAGAATGGATTTTTCTGGTACTTGAGGGGATTGTGGACAGGCAAGGGGCACATATTTTAGTTAGAAAAGCCTGAAAAAGTAATTTTTGAATAATATGTCCCTTTTAAAACATAAGCCCTCTCTTTCTGTCAGTCTTGGTACAGAATGAGCTCCCCCTCCACCTTCACATCTCTCCACCATCAAAGTGAAACTCACACCTTTTATCAAACCCACCTCTGCTCACATTAAAGTCTGCAGAGGAAAGACGCTGCAGAGGGGAAAGTATTAAAATGGACATTAATTCATCTAGATTTCAATCATTTTCCCCTTACTGACCTTTTAAACTTTCCTCTCTGAAGCAGGAGGCAGTAATGTAATTTTAACTAGCAATCTGATAAACACTCTCCTTACTGCTCTTACAAACCGTCCACTCTTTCCTGCAGGCTGCATCAACACAGCTGTCTACATCTTTCTCGCTGTCATTTCTGCTGCATCATTGTTTAAAATCCAGGAAACAAAGAAAGAAAAAGTGCCTCCCCATACGAAGAATGGACCAAAAACAAGCCACATCATATACAGTTGGGCAACCTTGAGTGGATTCTTCCCTTATTGCTCTTTCAAATCATCCACATTTTGCTGCATCAGAGTTTCAACATCACTTTATGCACAACAATAATAACAAAAAAATGCTTAACAGCGAAAACATATCCAAAAATACGACTATTTGTCTGCAATCTTTACTCAGTTCCCTCCTTGCAGCTCTTTCGAAACGTCCACTCTGCTGCCGGCTGCACGAATGTTTAAAAAAACTCTAGAGGGAACTTATCCACGAAAGCATGCAGAGAAACAAACCTCACACAGCGACAGAATCTAAGCCACAAAATGCAAAACATTATGCAAAATGTATTTTTGCAATCTTTGAATAATTCTGCACTAGCTCTTTCTTGCTTTCTGCTGCAGACTTGAGCAATTTTGAAATTTTGAAAGGGTTTTTCTGCAGTATTTTAAGACTTTGTTTTATGGAAAAGATGATTTTTGTTTTTAAAGATTTGCCACCTTGGAGCAAAAACAACAAACCACAGATGGAGTTAAAGTCATAGAATTTTGCAAAAGAAACAAATCTGCTGCATTAAAACTATAAAATGTTAGAAAAATTAAAATGAAACAGATGAAAATGTTGTGAGTGTATAGGTGCTCACCTGCTGGAGCGTCTTCAGTTCCTTCTGCATCCTGTGGATCTGAAACGCCAAGAAGCCGAGGGCGGCGAAAACAAGCAGGAACAGCATCAGGACCAGAACGGCTGCTCCTGGACGGACCCCCAGGCAGCCCCCGCCCCTGTCCCGGCTCCTCCGTCTCTCCTGGGGGGGCGGGAAGGACCAGCAGGGCACCAGGCTGGGCTGATGGGCTGGATACTGGCCACCTCCATCCACGAGGAACACCTGGGGGAAGGGGTAGTTCTGCTCCTGGTTCATGCTGCTGCAGAGAGACCTAACGGTTGCACGACTCAATGAATGTGTCTTCAAGAAACTCTGCTGTCAATGTATTTACCTCTCACAAGCCCCGCCCACTCTCTACCCCATAGACACGCACAAGCTGCCACTCAACATAAAGAGAAACTCTTACACATCCTTCCACTCTGCAGAATAAATCTTAATATGAAACATTGTGAAACTTGCTCGTTTAGTGTGTGCAGACCTGCTGATGCGGGGGAGGGGGACAGGAAGCTGGAGGTTTCAGCTGACCCCCACCAACACAAACCACCAGCCTGTCACTAAGGCGTTCACATAATTCCACGAAAGGAAACGTTGAGCAACAAGTTAGAGTATTAAATCACCTGCACTTCATTTCTGAGCAGACAGGTTAGATATGCTGCAGAAGGAGGGGGTTTCTAATGTTCTTTTATCAGAGAAAGGGGGGTTCACCACTTTTTTTCTACATCTACATCCGGTCCTGAATCCAAATCTACTGAGTTACTTTTGCTCTCTAGAGATGACCTGTTTTAAGCAGATTTAACATAAAAAAGAACAAAGAATTATCTCAGCACTTTCTGAAGAAACACTGCTGCTTATGTGTCTGTAAAGTCATATGAGTTAAGAATACAAACATAAAACAAGGCTACGCTTAAGCTCTCTGCACACTGGGTCCATTATTTTTGGATCCATTATTGATACAGGAGAACTCCTCACACTCAGACTTTGCACACTAAATCTGAGGTGGTTATTTTCTATTCATCACAGAAATAAATAAGGCGAGGCGACGGTCCGTCCATCTTCACAGAGATCTTCTGAAACTTCAGTTATCTGCACAAGCTTGTACATTACGGCGCCGTGCCAACGCAGAGAGGGCAGGTCTCTTTGTTAGGAGGCTCTGAGTTAGTGGTGGGCGTATCGATCCTAAAGTATCGATATATCGATATTTACAAAGTACTCATTTGGTATCAAGTACTTTTTAAAAGTATCGATATTAAATGAGTACTTTAAAAAAAACGTCTAACCATGCACCTCATCTGTTTGTTTGCAGTCGCTTTCGTCTGTCTGTTGCGCCAAAGGTCCGCTGCTGCACTGCTTTCCGTGTCACGCGACTTTGGCGACCAATAAGATAGCGCAAACGCGCACATGCACACTCAAGGCATGCACACACACGGTTATTCAGAGGCCTCATGTCTGTGTCAAACTGGAGAGAATGGCAGAGATAAACTGCTGCAGCTTTGTGAAATAATTTTCCACAAAAATGCAAAGGTGAGTCAGCATTTCCAGTGTCTAATAAGTTTTTATGTCAAAGTTATAAAAAACTGATGCATGAAGAGGATGTTAGAGTCATGTCTAATCTGCACCGCTCACTTTCCGATGAAAGACACTGATGGTGTTTATCACTGAGCCAAAGCCACAGCTAGTGCTGTTAGCCATAAAAACCAGGAAAGAAAGGAGTTCAGTAGCTGACTCTGATGCATTTGGGATTGATTTTAATTGACTTTGAGAGAGTACTTCTAAATCTGTTCCTCTTTACTACTGTTTACTAGTCTTTCTCCTATAATTTGACTGCGTTTTCCAAAGTTTAGAACATTTTTTGCAGCATTTTCTCAAACCACACATTGAATAATAACTAATTTAAACAGTCTAACCAGTAGGTACAGTGGGAAAACAAAAAAGATAAAATCAAGTCTCATATTACAAAAAATATATAAGTTAAAATCCTGCTTTGAAATATGTTTTACCCCAAATACTTAGCTGATAGTTAAAGATAACTCGGAAAAGAATTAGTTCAATTTATTAAGACTGATAAATAAATGATAGATTATGTTTTTTGAGTTTTTATTGGCCTTATTCATATCAGTGTAATAATTATGTATACTGCTGCTTTTATAAGTAAAAAGTATGGTATGGAGTATCAGTATCGGTGATACTGGTCCTGTATTTACTTGGTATCGGATCGATATTAAATTTTGCAGTATCGCCCACCACTACTCCGAGTGCAAATGTTTGCCTTTATCTACTGATGGTTGATCCATCCACATCAATGTTTAAGGCAAAGCTTCAGTGCGGGGGGGGCACAGGGTAGCCGTGGGGTAGTAAAAGGTAGTAAATGAAATTAGCTCAAATTAAGGCCACTGAATAGGAGTAAAAGGAGACCAACGCAATTTGACTTGGTAGAAAATTTTTCACCACCTCTTCAATATATTATGACTTTTGCATTGATCCTGAATTTTTGTTTTAAGTTCTTTTAAGTGAAAAAAAATCTAAAATAAAATACACATGTGAGCAGGAAGGCAGGACCTGGGTCGGTGTTGATAGCATCGATTGGTTCCGCTGTCCGATCTGCCGTGCACATGCGTGGTGTAGGAATAGCATCACAATGGGAAAATGTAAGTTCTAACTCTTTTTATGGTAAAATTAGTGGAAAGGTTAAAAAACGGAATTCCAAAAGATCAAAATGGAAAAACGAAATTTGAAAAAAAAAAAAAAATGGATTTGTAGGGCCCTATTAATGTGACCTAGAGCGGTGTTATGGCGATCAAATCACACCTAGAATCCATCATTCACATGGCGATCAAATCACACCTAGAATCCATCATTCACATGGCGATCAAATCACACCTAGAATCCATCATTCACCAGCAGCCGATTCGCACTCTGGGGGAGCAGCTCCCTTTTTGGTTTTTAGGTGCGACACAGAGCAGTGCAACTGAAAACACAAGCTTAGCTACGAGCACAAGTACTGCAAGTTGGTAGTAAAAGATATTGTAAAGGTAGTAAAAAAAGTAGTAAAAGGTAGTAAATTCCACTGTAGGATTCCTGTAAAAACCCTGGGGCAGCCACTGTGACTGATAATCCATCACACGTTTAAATGACTTGAATGGGTGTGAAAAATTAAACCTGCTCTGAAAGTAAGGGCTCTCAAGTCTCACACATTCAGACTGTGACACAAACATTTTAACCTTTTCACACTCTCACCCGCCAAACCTGGTATTTCACACCCATGAAAATTTATTGTGTGACACCCACCAAGTTAGACCGCTATATATGCAGGGGAATGTGTAGCAAGACGCGCTGGGCATCGTAGAGCTCAACGGGAGCTTGACACGCCCCAGCCAACCAAAAATAAAATACCTCTACACATCAGCCAATCACAAAATAACATACATCTACACATCAGCCAATCAAATAATAACATACCTCTACACATCAGCCAATCAAATAATAACATACCTCTACACATCAGCCAATCAAAAAAAACATACCTCTACACATCTGCCAATCAAATAATAACATACATCTACACATCAGCCAATCACAAATAACATACCTCTACACATCAGCCAACCAAAAATAACATACATCTACACATCAGCCAATCACAACATAACATACCTCTACACATCAGCCAATCAAATAATAACATACCTCTACACATCAGCCAATCACAAATAACATACCTCTACACACCAGCCAACCAAAAATAACATACCTCTACACATCAGCCAATAAAAAAAAAAAAAATACCTCTACACATCAGCCAATCACAAAATAACATACATCTACACATCAGCCAATAAAAAAAAAAAAAATACCTCTACACATCAGCCAATCACAAAATAACATACATCTACACATCAGCCAATCAAATAATAACATACCTCTACACATCAGCCAATCACAAAATAACATACCTCTACACATCAGCCAATCAAATAATAACATACCTCTACACATCAGCCAACCAAAAATAACATACCTCTACACATCAGCCAATCACAAAATAACATACCTCTACACATCAGCCAATCAAATAATAACATACCTCTACACATCAGCCAATCACAAAATAACATACCTCTACACATCAGCCAATCAAATAATAACATACCTCTACACATCAGCCAATCAAATAATAACATACCTCTACACATCAGCCAATCACAAAATAACATACCTCTACACATCAGCCAATCAAATAATAACATACCTCTACACATCAGCCAATCAAATAATAACATACCTCTACACATCAGCCAATCAAATAATAACATACCTCTACACATCAGCCAATCAAATAATAACATACCTCTACACATCAGCCAATCAAATAATAACATACCTCTACACATCAGCCAATCAAATAATAACATACCTCTACACATCAGCCAATCAAACAATAACATACATCTACACATCAGCCAATCAAAAATAACATACATCTACACATCAGCCAATCAAATAATAACATACCTCTACACATCAGCCAATCAAACAATAACATACATCTACACATCAGCCAATCAAAAATAACATACATCTACACATCAGCCAATCAAATAATAACATACCTCTACACATCAGCCAATCAAATAATAACATACCTCTACACATCAGCCAATCAAACAATAACATACATCTACACATCAGCCAATCAAAAATAACATACATCTACACATCAGCCAATCAAATAATAACATACCTCTACACATCAGCCAATCAAACAATAACATACATCTACACATCAGCCAATCAAAAATAACATACATCTACACATCAGCCAATCAAATAATAACATACCTCTACACATCAGCCAATCAAACAATAACATACATCTACACATCAGCCAATCAAAAATAACATACCTCTACACATCAGCCAATCAAATAATAACATACCTCTACACATCAGCCAATCAAAAATAACATACCTCTACACATCAGCCAATCACAAATAACATACCTCTACACATCAGCCAATCACAAAATAACATACCTCTACACATCAGCCAATCAAAAATAACATACCTCTACACATCAGCCAATCAAAAATAACATACCTCTACACATCAGCCAATCACAAAATAACATACCTCTACACATCAGCCAATCAAATAATAACATACCTCTACACATCAGCCAATCAAATAATAACATACATCTACACATCAGCCAATCAAAAATAACATACCTCTACACATCAGCCAATCAAATAATAACATACATCTACACATCAGCCAATCAAATAATAACATACCTCTACACATCAGCCAATCAAATAATAACATACCTCTACACATCAGCCAATCACAAAATAACATACATCTACACATCAGCCAATCAAATAATAACATACCTGTACACATCAGCCAATCAAATAATAACATACATCTACACATCAGCCAATCAAATAATAACATACCTGTACACATCAGCCAATCAAATAATAACATACATCTACACATCAGCCAATCAAATAATAACATACCTCTACACATCAGCCAATCACAAAATAACATACATCTACACATCAGCCAATCAAATAATAACATACATCTACACATCAGCCAATCACAAAATGACATACCTGTACACATCAGCCAATCACAAAATAACATACCTCTACACATCAGCCAATCACAAAATAACATACCTGAACACATCAGCCAATCACAAAATAACATACCTCTACACATCAGCCAATCACAAAATAACATACCTCTACACATCAGCCAATCACAAAATAACATACCTCTACACATCAGCCAATCAAATAATAACATACCTCTACACATCAGCCAATCACAAAATAACATACCTCTACACATCAGCCAATCAAATAATAACATACCTGAACACATCAGCCAATCACAAAATAACATACCTCTACACATCAGCCAATCACAAAATAACATACCTCTACACATCAGCCAATCACAAAATAACATACCTCTACACATCAGCCAATCAAATAATAACATACCTCTACACATCAGCCAATCACAAAATAACATACCTCTACACATCAGCCAATCAAATAATAACATACCTCTACACATCAGCCAATCACAAAATAACATACCTCTACACATCAGCCAATCACAAAATAACATACATCTACACATCAGCCAATCAAATAATAACATACCTCTACACATCAGCCAATCAAATAATAACATACCTCTACACATCAGCCAATCAAATAATAACATACCTCTACACATCAGCCAATCACAAAATAACATACCTCTACACATCAGCCAATCAAATAATAACATACCTCTACACATCAGCCAATCAAATAATAACATACCTCTACACATCAGCCAATCAAATAATAACATACATCTACACATCAGCCAATCAAATAATAACATACCTCTACACATCAGCCAATCAAATAATAACATACCTCTACACATCAGCCAATCAAATAATAACATACCTCTACACATCAGCCAATCAAATAATAACATACCTCTACACATCAGCCAATCAAACAATAACATACATCTACACATCAGCCAATCAAAAATAACATACATCTACACATCAGCCAATCAAATAATAACATACCTCTACACATCAGCCAATCAAACAATAACATACATCTACACATCAGCCAATCAAAAATAACATACCTCTACACATCAGCCAATCAAATAATAACATACCTCTACACATCAGCCAATCAAAAATAACATACCTCTACACATCAGCCAATCACAAATAACATACCTCTACACATCAGCCAATCACAAATAACATACCTCTACACATCAGCCAATCACAAAATAACATACCTCTACACATCAGCCAATCACAAAATAACATACCTCTACACATCAGCCAATCAAATAATAACATACCTCTACACATCAGCCAATCAAATAATAACATACATCTACACATCAGCCAATCAAAAATAACATACCTCTACACATCACCCAATCAAAAATAACATACCTCTACACATCAGCCAATCACAAAATAACATACCTCTACACATCAGCCAATCAAATAATAACATACCTGTACACATCAGCCAATCACAAAATAACAAACCTCTACACATCAGCCAATCAAATAATAACATACATCTACACATCAGCCAATCAAATAATAACATACATCTACACATCAGCCAATCACAAAATAACATACCTCTACACATCAGCCAATCAAATAATAACATACCTGTACACATCAGCCAATCAAATAATAACATACCTCTACACATCAGCCAATCAAATAATAACATACCTCTACACATCAGCCAATCACAAAATAACATACATCTACACATCAGCCAATCAAATAATAACATACATCTACACATCAGCCAATCACAAAATGACATACCTCTACACATCAGCCAATCACAAAATAACATACCTGTACACATCAGCCAATCACAAAATAACATACCTCTACACATCAGCCAATCACAAAATAACATACCTGAACACATCAGCCAATCACAAAATAACATACCTCTACACATCAGCCAATCACAAAATAACATACCTCTACACATCAGCCAATAAAAAAAAAAAAAATACCTCTACACATCAGCCAATCACAAAATAACATACCTCTACACATCAGCCAATCACAAAATAACATACCTCTACACATCAGCCAATCACAAAATAACATACCTCTACACATCAGCCAATCAAATAATAACATACCTCTACACATCAGCCAATCAAATAATAACATACCTCTACACATCAGCCAATCAAATAATAACATACCTCTACACATCAGCCAATCAAATAATAACATACCTCTACACATCAGCCCACACAATCCATGCTAATTTCAGCAGCTTCACCACACACACCTACGTGGCTTACGCTGGACTCAAACAGTTCAACAGAGTCCTAAAGGCCATTGAAATTCATTGTCTAGTCAATTTCGTCCCTATAGTAGCCTATAGACCACATTTTTTAATGAAAATGTTTAGGCCTGTATTAATTTTATACCCTGGGCATGCCCACTATGGGATTTCTCTCGCTCTCTCTCATTCACTCTGTCTACCTTTTCTCCTCTCTCTCCCTCTCTGGTAGGAGAAAAGCTGAATGTTGGTTTCACCACAAAAGTCACCCTCAACAGGCTCCTTGAAGCTGGAGACATCGCAGCTCAACAAGTTCAGCAGTTTCAGCAGGCAGCGCTAGCGTTTCTGGTCAGGGCTGTGGAGTATGGCTTTGACAGACTGCCCCTGAAGGAGGACCTCTGGATGCACGCGAGATTTGTTGATGTACAGCAGCGGCCTGAGTGTGGGGTGGAAGATGCCCTATACTTTGTAGACAGGCAAGGGTTTCAACTAGGGGTGTGACGAGACTCTTATCTCACAAGACGAGAGTTTACACTTTTTTTTTAATTTTGGAAAAAAATAGATGAGTGGATAATATGTCCTTTATACAACTGAAAGTCATAATTGCAAAGCATTCAGGTCTACTCAGAAATCTGTAAACTAACTTCTCTTTTACTGAATAGGCTATCAGTGCTTACACACAGTTTATCTTGTCTAACTCTGACTCAAACTGTACATTTAAATGCTCTTCAAATCAAACTTTTCATTTTAATAGTCTACCAAATTTTTATTTTACTACACTATTCACTCATTGCCACAATTACAATAATTATAATAAAAGCATTTAGGTTATTTTAAAAGTACTTTAAGCACTGTTTACAACAGACTGAGATATAAAGAGCTGCATCAGTAAAGTCAAACTATTTCTCACCCTCTTTAAGGACATCCATATTTAAAACACTCAAAAGAAACATTCCTGTCAACACGTTTGCTGTAACGTAGAGAAATAGATAATTTGATCGTTTTTGTGCATTTTGTTCATATGAGCTTTGACAGTGTTGGACATGACACACAGATGAGCGTGTGTGTTAATGTGTGTGCGTTGGTGAGCGAGTGTGTGTCTCTGCTCTGCCTGTCAGACAACAAGCAGGGCGCGTTTAAATGGGGCTCAAACTGCGTTTTTTTGGAGCTAACAATGGACTCTATGGCGCTGAAAGAGAGTCCGTTTCACTAAGTTTACCGCTGAAGTATACGACCGCCTGTTGCGCTGCTTATGTTACTCTTCTGATTGATGATACGTGCAGCCAACAGCTGATGGATGTGTGACTGACAGACGGTGAGACGAGAAGGAGACATGACGGAGCACGGAAACAAAGTTACAAACTCACAGGTACTGGCACTAAGATCGAGTCTGCGCGCACACATGAACTAATTTAACACTATACACTCCTGACGGAGACTGCACAGCAGCAACATTTCATCATCCTGGACCGTTATGATGAACTTATTATGCATCGGCGGATCATGTGCGGCCCCAAAAAGTGCAAGTGGAGGAGGGGTTGGGGGATGGAGCGTGATCCGAATAGGTCACGGATCAGCTCCGTTTCTTCTTTAGCTCTCCCACCAACAGTTTTAAAGTGTCCACGGCATGTTTGTGATCTGGTATGACTTCCAGTTAGGTATTATTTTCTGCTGCTTCAAGTGTCTGCACAGTATTGATCTCGCAAGACGGATTTTTTCTCAACGAGAAATCTCATGACGTTTTGATCTCGCGAGATCCCATGGCACGAGTTTCAACCCATTTGATAAAGGTTAAGTAAAATGCTGACCATGGTCACAAAACAAATGCTGTTAAGTCTCTTACTGAAGTTCTTATCACAGTGTTTAGTTGTTGTTGTTTTTGTTTTTAGATTTCAGGAACTACTTTCCTTCCATGGGCCTCAGGAATTAGACCAGGGGTCTCATTTATACAACACTGCGTAGGATTCGTACTAAAAGTGTACGTGAGCCTAAAAGCTGAAAATGGAGTGCGTCAAAAAATAATCTGATTTGATGCAGATGACAACTTTGGCTGTACTGTTAAAAATACATGTAGCACGTAATGCTCATGTAACCCAAAGACATTACTGTTATAAGTTTTTCATTAGTGTATGGCTGTATTTGAAAAAAAAAAAATTTCTTTCATTTCTGATAAAAATCTGATGTTTGACAGTTTCTACAAAAATAGACTACATATATATATATATATATATATATATATATATATATAGTTTTGTTTCTTTTTTTAAATTGTAGTCTGAAATAGAAATGGTGTTTTTTACAGTGGAAAAATGTAATTAAATATCGGTTTCGGCCAAAATGAGTTTTAAAATATCGTCAAAAATCCACTATCGTGCATCCCTACTTTCTAGCTCTTTCTAGTTCTCTGTTTTTTTTCCAAACAGTTCCAGAGAGAGATGGCTGCAGCTGAGCGCTGTTTTACACACTGATGGTTTTAGATGCTTTTATGCCTGTCCACTCACTCTTTTCACTATGTTGGTTTGAATACCCACATTTAGGGATGAGAAGACGTGCCATGAATTTAGTCATATATTTCTAACATTTAAAATGTTTGAAAGAAAATCTATTATTTGTCATTTGAAAGTATTAATCAGTTACAAAGTTTGATAAATCATATGGCTGTCACAGCTGAATGTCTTTCTTTTCAGCGAAAAAAAGCGTTGTGCTGTTTAGGGGGTACTTGTGTAACAGAAGCAAAATACACCTCTGTAGTTCCCTATTTTTGTTATAATTACACAAAATTACCTGGTATTCATCCATTAGCCTGGGAGGAACTCCGAAATCCATGATGTTTGTAGTCGTGTTGTTTGTAGCCCCTCCTTCCTTTGTTTTTCTTCTTCGTTGGTTATTTGTATAAATTCTTTGCGCCCCGTCCCCTCTCCCCTTTGAAATGACTCCCGGTGGGAGAGGTGGGTGTCCATTGTTTTGTTCAAGTTTGTATCTGTTTCCGTCTTTATCTTAAACGTTATATCTTGTACGTATTTTTAGTTCTTACAATGTCCTTAGTTATTTGTGCACTTGTTTACATGTTTATTTGCTTTAAGTTTCTTGTATCTTTACTTTTATCGATGTTTGCTGCGCACGGTGGTGGGCTGGTTCACGTGCGCACCGTGCACAGCTAGCTTACGTGCACGTTATGTTAAGCTAATGTTATGTGCTATATGTTTTATATTGTGTAGGATCGGGCTGTTATTCATTGGAGTTTCTGTCTCACATGTTGTTATTGCCAGGTATGCACTGCTCATTTTGTAAAATATATATTTTATCCATGTGCCCTTTGAAATGACTCCCAGTGGGAGAGGATCCAGAGCGGGCGGTGTGTTTATTGGAGCTTCTGTCTTTTGGTTATCATTGCCAGCCAATAAAAGTGGTCCAAGTGAGAGATCCAGTGTCGCAGTCTCCTTCCGTCCATCATAAACACAACGTAGAGATATTGCCACCAGTTACACTTGGCTGAGAAAGTCTTTCATGGGGGTACATCGCTGAAAAACACTGAGAACCACTGGTCTACACAACCAGTCCAAGACATGAAAACCAAGCGATCGGCACTCGTGATAAAGTTTTACACTTTTATTTAAAAGAAAAAAAGAGCAGCAGCAAACAAAACGGACGCGTTTCAGCCCGAGGCTTTCATCAGCGTTTCTGCAACACCTGTGGGTGGTTCACTTATAAACAATCAACACCAGGAGACAAATCAATACTAGAGCAGTCTAATAAGCAACCCATATGATACAATAAGGAGAAAACAATGAAATTCAACTTCATGAGGATGCATCAGCTGAGAAGAATAAATTAATACATTAATTCATCCCTGATCACAATAATAATAATAATACTGCCAAGACAGATAAATCACATTATTATATATTCCCTAGACGTTCAAGTCTCTGCCAACCCAGGAAATGAAGTTCAACAAACAATAAATGCATAAATGAGAAACCACACAATCAATATACAAATGGCTCTATCAGTGTTACACAACCCATAGACAGTTCCATAAATACATGTCGATTGGAGCAAAACATCGCACTTAATACATGGTCCAAAAAACAAAAATTACGAAAAACATGAGAGGACCAACTCCTCATTTAAACCTCTGGGATACTCAGTTTGTAGGTGGTGAATCCAGAAGGCTTCCCCCTGGAGGAGCTTTTTGTCCCTATCACCTCCTCTCCAGAGTGACCCCACCGTCTCTATCCCCATAAACCTTAACATGCACACTCCACGTCCAGCAGCGTTCAAATGTCTGGCCACCGGTGACCTTTCATCACGATTCCTGATGTTGCTTTTGTGTTTGGATATGCGAATCCTGAATTCCCTTTTTGTTTTACCGACATAATAAAAACCACATGGACATTTAAGAAGGTAAACTACATGAGTGCTTCTGCATGTGATTCTGCCTTTAACTTTGATTTTTCTACCCGTATGAAGATGTGTCAGCTGATCAGATCTACTCATGGCATTGCCATTCACACAGTTAGAACAGGGGTAGTTGCCTGGAGTGGGAGAACTAAGAAAGTGAGTTGGTTTAACATACATGTCAGGTTTCACCAGCTTATCTCTGAGGTTGCTAGGTCTTTTAGTAGCACAAATAGGAGTTTCTGAAATACCCTGCCAACTAAAGGGTCACCAGACAGAATGTGCCAGTATTTCTTAATAATACCCTTTATCTGGCTAGAGAGAGGTGAAAAGGTTGTTGTTAAAATAACCGAGTGAGTGCTAGGGCGAGGAGGACGGGGGGTTAGGAGATTGGTCCTGTCTTTCTCTTTAACCTGCTCTAAACATGCCTGCAGAAGACTGAAGTCATAGTTGCGTTCGAGCAGTAAGTTCATTCACGTGTTTGTCAAACTCCTCCTCAGAGCTGCATATTCTCCTCACTCTAAGTAACTGGCTGTAGGGGAAACTTCTTTGTAGGCTCTGTGGATGAAAACTAGAGTAATGTAGGTAGTTACTTCTGTCTTTTTACAGAACAAAGTGGTTTGAAGCAGCGCTGCTTTTACTACCTTTACATCTAAGAAAGACACTGATTCTTTGCTTGCTTCTACAGAGAAAGTTATAGAGGGTAGCCTCGAGTTGAGATACTCTGAAAAGTATCTAGTTCATCTGCCGTACCCGAAAACACAAAAAACAGTCGGCACTGATACTCTTCACTCTTGAGTTGAGCTCGCCTTCCCCTATGTAAGCAGATGAAGACATCCCACACCTCCTCTCAGCCTGAGTTAACATATTAAACCATTTTCGGTACACACCAAAATGCACACATTATGGATTAGCACTGAGTATCTCAATCCCCTGCTAATTACGCACTTCTCTGGGTGTGTGGGTGTGCTTAACAGTGATGCAGCACTCTCAGTTCACAAGACCCTCAGTAAGAAAAAGAAAAAAAAGAAGCTGCTACGTAAAATGGATAAACCGTCTACAGGGCTGAAGCTGAGAGGTGGGTGCAGGCGGAGAGGTGAGAATCAACCCAACATCTACCTCAGAGACCAGTTTACAGGAACAGCACTTTAGTATATACCGCTGTGGTCTCGCTACCATCCTGGCTTGGTTTCTCACTCAGATCTGCTCCCCTCTGTGGTTTAACGTTTCCAGCAAACTTCAGCTTTTCTCTGTCAATTAATAAAGAAAAAATGCTTTGGGTATTAGTCAGCTGTTTAGTCTGTGTGTATGCGGGAGGCTGTGACACTCATCTTTCCTTTGGCTGTGACACTCATCCTTTGAATGGATGACAGCCAAATTCACTGAATCATTGTTTTATAACATGACACTGATGTCAGAGAGTCATGGTCCATCACAAGTGAGCAGCATGAAACATGAATGAGGTACAGCAACAGAGAGGCAGCTTCCTGCATGCTCCATTACTGCTGCATCATCACTGCCCGTCATCAAACCTGAGTATGAATGTCGGCCATGACTAACGCTGCTGGACTTCAACAAGACCAGCAAGTCAGAATTTTTCCAGCATCTTCCATCTTGTTTGACACCCTGACCTGATGTCAGCAGTGTGCATGACCTTTCAAACATGATAGCAAAGTTGTGAGGGAGCTCCAGCTCCATCTAAATGATATCCTTTAGTCCATACTGTCCTCTTCTTGATTGGGGGCGAGTCTACAGTTTTTTGCATATTTATCACACTTAAATGTTTCAGATCTCCAAACCAATTTTAATATCTCACACAGACAACCCCAAGTAAATACAAAATGCAGTTTGGTGAGTGTTTCTTATCGCTGTGGAGGAATGTTGTCCCATTCTTCTTCACAGAATTGTTTTAACTCACCATATTGGAGGGTTTTCCAGTATGAACTGCTCGTTTACGGTCATGAGCCATTCAGAGGTGGACTTGCTGGTATGTTTCAGGTTGTTGTTCTGCTGCATAACCCAGGAACACTTGATCTTGAGGTCATGAACTGATGGCTGGATGTTGGCCTTCAGGATTTTCTGGTAGACAGCAGAATTCATGGTTCCATCAATTTTCACTCTAGATGTAACGGGCCGCACACCTTCCAGAAAGTTCTACTTTGGTCTGGTCAGTCCACAGAATATTTCTCCAGAAGTCTTGGGGATCATCAGGATGTTTCTTGGCAAATGTGAGATGAGCCTTTGTGTTCTTTTTTGTCAGCAGTGGTTTTGGCCTTGGAACTCTCCCATGATGCCATTTTTGCCCAGTGTCTTTCTGATGGTTGAGTCATGAACTCTGACCTTAACTGAGGCCAGTGAGGCCTGCAGGTCTTTGGATATGGTTCTGAGTTCTTCTGTGACCTCCCGGATGAGTCGACGTTGCACTCCTGGAGTCATTTTGGTTGGCCAACCATCCCTGGGAAAGTTCACCACTGTTCCCAGTTTTCTCCATTTGTGGGTAATGGCTCTGACCGTGGTTCACTGGAGTCCCAAAACCTTGGAAATGGCTTTTTAACCTTTTCCAGACTGATAGATTTCAATCACTTTGTTTCTCATTTGTTCTTGAATTTCTCTGGATTGGGGCATGATGCGTTTCTTTCTGACGTCCAATTTCCATATACAGTGAACGCGCCGCTAGCGAATCGTAATGCGGAGTAAATCACCCCCTCTCTAGTCTATCAGAGAAGTTCCACAGGCGCGTGTCGCTGTGCTTCGTTCGAAATACACTGCAGGTCTATTTTCAGCGCCAGCCGCTGCCAAACCGTGTCAATACCCGTCGATCAGAAAGCTCCAGAAGAGGAAGTCACAAGCGTAGGATATCTGGTTCTTTCAAAATAAAACACAATGCATGGACTCCCGATCGTAAATCATCACTATATCAACATTACGTCTCACCCTGCAGCGAGAGCAAAGGGTCACCAAGAGGAGAGCTACAACTGCGCCATTGACAAGGAAAAGTTAACTTCTGGGGATACTTAGCCAAAAAATGTTACATAAAACCATAGATCCTTTAAGCAAACATTAACCTTTAACTTCCTAATATACTCACTCAATGGAGGAAGCAATAATAACATGGACTTATACCAGAAAGGATGATAAATTAAGCCCCAAAGGTAAAATAGTCTGCTGTTGACATACTATTCCTGCATGAACTCGCAGTTCTCCTGTGATCTCTTCCTGCTAATCAGGGCTCTGGACACGCTTCCAGTGGGCGAGGTCGCTCACCGTCGGTCGGACCAAACCCGCGGCATTTTGGTGTGCGTCACAGTCATCCCATGTGAAAACTGCGGGTGAGATCTTGTTGCCTACTTCACTTTGTCTGACAGCTTCTATTGAAGGGATGTCTTGACTCAGCAAATCTGGCGGTGATCAGTCCTGGGTGTGGCCAGTAAAACAGAACTCAGCTTTCTAAGAACTGTAGTTAACCACAGTAAACTCATGATTTAACAAGTGGGGAGATTACTTTTTCACATAGCATCAGATGGGTTTGGATTTTTTCCCTTGATAAATAGAATCATTATTTAGAAACTGCATTTTCTATTTACTTGGGTTGTCTTTGTGAGATATTAGATGTGGTTTGATGATCCAAAACATTGAAGTGTGATAAATATGCAAAAAAAATCTGGAATCAGAAAAGGGACAAATCCTTTTTTAACGGCACTTTATCTGTTTAGCCAGCAGTTAAAAGTTTTGTCCTGTTTTGACTTCAGCAGACACAGGTCTGTTGGTCCTGACTAAAACTCCTAAAAACCTATTTCGTACGAATGGCTGATGTATTGGTGGTAGAGTTTTTCTTATCTGCTGATACTGATATCATGCTGCTAGAGCCTGAATCCCAGCAAAGACCTGCACAACTTAAAAATGAAGAATTTCTCTGGCTTTGAAAACTGCTGGACATTTGAGGAAATTTAAGTGGTCAACTAAAAATGTGTCATTTAGCAGCAGTCATTTTTGATTAATCAGACATTTCAAAGAGTAAATTCTGCATATTATAGTTTTGAGTATTCCCCTTTTTCTCTGCCATATTAGATTTAAAAAAATGTTTGATTCTTTGGGCCATTCTCTCAGCTGTATCCTCTGTCGCAGACGTGTTTCGTTTCTGCAGACCCCTGCAGAGCTGAAGGGAAACCCTGTGACCCTCCTGCTGCAGCTGTGACTTAAAGAGCGAGTACGTCAAACCATAAAATGTACAGCATCTCTGCAGGCTGCCGTTTCCCAGAAGAGTCACGCCTATAGCTCAGCATTGCAGAGCGCGGGGGGAGATTGGGGACTAACCAGGTCATATTCAGAGCTGCTGCTGCTCCACTTAGTTAAACCAGCAGAGAAGAGACAGAAGACGAAGCGCTAAATCAGCAGGAATCGTTGTGTCTGAACTGTGTGGTCGATGACTGATTCCATGAACTGATCAGATTAGTATGATGAATCTATTGTGAATCACACCACTCCTGTCACACACTTTCCTCTGATGCTGCATAACTGGTCTGCAATACTTTAATAACTTTATGAAACTGAAGTTTCACTATTAATGCAGACAAAATACAGACAAGAACGGCTTTAACCTGTCAGAGATGGGGCAGTAAACTGAACCTCTTAAAGTTTAAAAGATAAAGCCCTGTCGACAAGAAACAGCTAAACTGACACGCCAGAATATATTTGACATTAATCTGGGAAAGCTCCTATAGAAAGTGTTTGGGAAGGGCAGAACTTTCAGAAAATCTTCAGGAGGTGATTCGTGGATCGTTCTGTCCGTCACATTCATGACGGGCTATCAGAACGACAAATGACGTACTGCCACTACCACTGCCTTTGATTGTTAACGGCGAAGCTACATGTAAAATTGATGCCAAGGCCGCTTGGGAGACGTGCAAAATTAACTTCCGTCCCAAGACAAGCTTTTGGTGTAACTCTTTGCACTTGCTTTAAAAAGAAATAGTCCAGTTACAATTAAACTGGCACTTTCCTACAGCTCCATCTGAGCTAACGGCTACTGCAGCAGCGGCCCCTGAATATACCGGTATTCCTGACACACCAGTAATGCTTAGTATTGAAAACCTTCAATACTAAGCGTTTGGGAAAGGGCAGAGCCTTTGAAAAAAACTTGAAGTGTGATTGGATGAAAATTCTGTCACATCTTAACAGGCCCGTCAGAGCAACAAAACATGAGACGTAGCCACAACCGAGGAATAATGCAAACCATGGCGACTATAGACATGCCAGTACTTGATTTTTGTTGTTTTTGAAAAGAAAACAACTCACTGCTGATCTTTGTTCTTCTTTTAATGAAGAAATGTCATCAAGCTCTGATAAATCTGGTGCTTTAGCAGCATCCACGCTAATCTCTTCCTCCATAACTGCACTGACCTCTTGTTGCTGCTTGTTTACGTCACGACTGCTGCGCCTGAAAGTACTGCCACTGGTCCTGTCACTTTCTAACCGGGCCCAAACGGTTCAGACGGGAGCTTTGCAAGATGGATTCACCAGTGAGAAACAAGGAAACGAGTATATCCATCTGCTTTACAAGGTTAAGTGAATGCATAACCATGCCGAAACAGAACGGGACTTAGCTGTGGCTAAGTTTCTTTTCCGTCATGGAAAGCTGTCAGTGTTGCCCTCAGTGTTTGTTTTAGAAATAGATTTTGTCCAGTTCTGACCAAAGTGCCACTCTGGCTAATTCCAAGCAAATCACTCCACTAGCAGCCATTGTATACAAGCATTCACACAAGAAGTAACCCTTTACCTGTAACTATCACGTAGTCATGCGGGTCAGCAGACGAGCGAAAACTCCTGTCACAACATGAAAAGATTTTAGGATTGTGTTTTTATTATTTATTTTTATACAGAAACGTGGTCCAGTTCTAGTGAAACGGATGTAGTGCTAAGGCTTTACTGGAGGTAATCACCACAGTGGAGGCAGCCATTAACAACAGCTTTCAGTACAACTAAACCCCGCCCACAGCGCAACTCTGTATGGCTCTGACAGTAGAGTCACTCAGTCAGTTACATACAGACCCATGTGTAGAGCTGACCTTCACGGTCAGCCAAAAAGGTTGTTTTTCCCAGGGTAACAAGATAATCACTGGAGAAATAACCAACACTCCATGCTATCTTAGGAAAACAGAGTCAAATCAAAGGCATGCTTGCATGACCTTCTGTAATAATGTGCTTTTTAAACATACATGTTTTGTTCAGTCATGTTTTGTTTCATGTAAGGTCAAAACAGACAGATTTCTCATTAGATAAATTTCAGCGGATGAAATTTCTGCAAATTTGGGCCACGGCTTCTCATCATTATCAAGTCATGAAGTCCGACCATCTGAGAACCACTGCTGTAGATCTTGTTATGTCAGGACAATCCTGGATCAAAGTTATCACAATCCTGAAATACATTTTTAACCACACAAACTGGAGGATTGATCAGGATAGACACCTAGATTAGAGCACCCAACTTTATCCAGAAATATAAGCCCTTTTTTCTTTTAAAGAACCAGGTTTCAAAATGAAAGATGATTCAATGGAGCAGCCCAGAAAAGGAACTATAGAAAACAAATCACTTTTCTCACTTCTAAAGGTGCAAAGGTTTAATGTTTCTGCACCATGGACGAAATTTTGATTTCAGAGGTGGGGGGGACACAACTGGTTTGAGTACGGGGGGTATGGTCAATGGGTCTCATTTACATAAAATTATACCTAATTTTTGAGTAAAAATAAGCTATAATAAGCTATAGTAAGATATAAAAATAAGATTATCATCAATCTAACATTTGTCACAATGCTCAATCTCATGACTAACATATCTTTATTCTTTCAACCTCACCTGTGAGCCTCCAGCCTCTCCTCCTCTACCTCCTCCAGTCTCTCCTCCTCTACCTCCTCCTCTACCTCCTCCTGTATCTCCTCCTCTACCTCCTCCTGTATCTCCTCCTCTACCTCCTCCTCTACCTCCTCCAGTCTCTCCTCCTCTACCTCCTCCTGTATCTCCTCCTCTACCTCCTCCATCTCCTCCAGCCTCTCTTGCTCTACCTCCTCCTGTATCTTCTTCTGGATTTCTATTATCTGTCACCTGACAAAAAAATATTGATGGATGACATATGAACAGTGGGACAATTTGGGATACAACAATCATTGATTTTGATGGTATAGTCTGAAGAAAAAACTCAGTTTCTCAATTATTATGTCTAATTTATTCACAAACAATATGGATGTATAAAATCACATTAGTAATCCAAGGTTTTATTTTATTTTTCCCACAAACTTTCACTGTTAGTGTTTTTAAACAGTGGCTGCCTTTCAAAACACAAATAATACATGAAAAAAAAAATCAAAAAGTGTATCTCTTTGGCTATATATATACGCTTTTTTAAAATCTCTGTGTTGTTGAGGCTCTACAGTAATAATAATAATAATAATAATAATAATAATAATAATATTTTGTCAGCTCTTTCAATAAAACTCAGACACTTTACAAGAATAAAACAATTACATAATATGAACATATAAATTGCAATACATAAGTTTATCATAAAGTTAAATAATAGAATATTTAAAAAATATATAAGTAATACTATTACTACTACTACTACTACTACTAATAATAATAATAATAATAATAATAGGAGGGGAGAGAGTCTGAGTTTCTGATGGATCAGGGGAAGGAGTTTGTGGTGTAATGTGTTCCTCTGAGTAACTTACACTTTGACTTCTAAAGAAGTCTCTTATATCCAGTTTTCTTTTTACGACATCTTGCCACCTGGCAAAACACACATTCAATGTTAATGTAAACAAAACCTCTGATATCAAAATCCGTCTAGCTGACGTGACCCAGACAGAACAAATGCCCAACATGTTAACAACTTACAGTGGCAGATGAACGTGGACTCACGGCCAGCTAGCTAAACACCGGTGTGCTCATGTGCTATAGTCCAGGCGCTGTTTACAACCAGATGGAGTGACAGCAGGGACGGCCAATCACACGTTAGCAAGAAACGGCAAAGCCAATCGATGAGCTTGTGGGCCAGTGGGCGGTCTAAAGAGAAACAGGCTTCAGCTTGAGCAGCCGTTTTCCGCTTGGTCCTAGTGCTCAACCTGTCTCCATTTAATATAGCGTAACATTGTTTTTGGATGGTAAAAACTGCAGGGGACCAAAACTGCCTTTTTAAAAAGTGCAGGGGACATGTCCCCCCCGCCCCCCCCCGCCCCAATAACCTCCCTGTTCTGCACCCAATATGACGTCATCAGAGTCAAACAGCAGAGGTGTGATATGAAAAAGCTTCTCTGCCAGACCAGCTCAGCCTATCAGCTCTGAAGACTGAGGAAGATCTAAGAGTGTCATTCATTGAATTAGGATGGAATAAGATAGGCCGAAATGTAAGAAAGCTGTATAAAAGCATAAAAGTGAGGCTTTTCCTGTTTAAAATTCAGCTTTTATTGGACACCATCAACCTCCTGAGATTTTATTTGGAAAGCATTTTTAGTAACTCCCACTTATTTAGGATAATCAGGGTCTGATCATTTTAAAAATCAACCTTGTCTTTGAACAGGAATTTCTTGAAAATTTCACTTTCCAAAATAAAAAAAAAATCACAAAAATTAAAAAATTACCTAAAATTTCTGAGGAAATTCTTAGACATATTTTAAAGTATCTCAAAAGAAGTACCCCAAAAATTACTTTAAATCAGGGGCGTCAAACTCAATCACAGTGGGGGCCAGATTCTGGATTCAGGTCTAACCTGAGGTCCTAACAGGATCCACATTTAACCATAAACTGTCAAGCTTGTTTCACGGGTAATAAAATATGGAAAAAAAAACTTAGCACTGATGATAAATGATTTTGACATTTAAAAAGTTAAAAAGATAGTTTTAAGGCTCAAAATCTGTACAATTATTAGTTCAAAAAGTTCAAAATATGAAATTGAAAAATAATAGGTTTTTTTTTAAGGCAAATGTATTGGAAGGCAAAATCATGAGTTTAAAAGGTCAAAATATGAAATAAAATTTGTAATCATGAAATTAAAAGTCAAAGTATGATTCAAAATTTTAAATTGTGAGTCTAAAAGGTCAAACTATGGGATTATGAAGTCAAAGTCTGGAGTTCAAAATATGAGGTAAAATACAAAATAATTGGTTAAAAAAGGTCAAAATATCACTTAAAAATTAGAATTATGTATCTTAAAGCTTAAAATATTGTATGAGAAGTCAAAATTATGAGTTGAAATGCTCAAAGTATGAAATTAAAAGTCAGAATCGTAAGTTTGAGTCGTAATTATGAGATGCTAAATTGAAATGTGAAATTAAAACACAAATTAGTTTCTTTTCCCACATTCCTGACTTCTTATCTAAATATTTTTACTCCTTACTTTTTCAGATTTCATGAATTAACAAGGATATCTTAAATCATCAAGGATAAGTTCACATTTTTATACTGGAGGAAATCTGCAGACCTCAGACTGATGGGCCAGTTGGAACAGAAATATGAGATCATCTTGTGGGCCAGATTTAACTGTTCAATGGGCCGGATTTGGCCCCCAGGCCTTGAGTTTGACACGTGTGCTTTAAATGGTCCTCAAATCTTTCAGTGAAACTTTATCCTTAAGCCTAGGAAATACCATGTAAAGTCCTGAAAATCTTAAGCAAATTCACCTTTAAATTCTTAGAAAAATTCTAAAACTTTTACTGATATATTCTTCAAAAGTCCATGAAAATAACAGAGAACATCTAAACGTCTGAACAAATTTCCATGAAAATTTCAGAGTAAATAAATTTTCCAAATTCCCCATGAAGATACCAAAATGCCCAAAGCAATTTTCCCAAATCTTCCAATGAAACCTGAATGAAAATTTGTTTGTGAAACACATTTCATGACACATTTTTTAAATTTTATTTTTATGCTGTCCAAGTTAAATGAATTTTATTCTCTAATGCTAATGTCATTGTCATTGTATTATGTTATTATATGTCTATCACACAATCATGTTAACATCAGAGAAACTTGTTTTTCTAAGCAAAATATTTAAAGACTGTAATGACTGTAATGGGCCAGACATAACCTTACTGGTACGATGCATAAATTTAAGAGTGTTTTTTTCCTGTGTGATGCATTTAAGTAACATGGATGCATATCTACTTGACACCTCTTCCTCTTGATTGATAAATTTTTTAAAAATTCAATAAAAATTGTGAATCATACATAAAGAAAATGTAAAAAAAAAAAAAACAAAGAAAAAGAAAAAAAAAACAACCTTTTCCTTGCAGGGAATCAGTTCTAAATGTGGTGTTTGCTGGTGTAGCCAGACTGGGCTGTGACAGCTCAGGTCCCACTGCTGCAAACGTCCTCTGCAACGCTCTAAAACGTTCTTGTTGAGTCATGAATCAGTCCGAACAGGTTTAAAGAAAGAAAAACACCAGTTTACACTTTATTAGTCTTGTTTTTTCATTTTTATTTTTACCCAGCAGCATTCAACCCTACACCCTGAAATGAACAAAAACGACCTTTAAAACATGAACCTACCAGAGTCAAAGGTGTCACTTGCCCTCCTCCTCCTCCTCCTCCTCAGAGGATGAAGAGTAACAGTCCAGTCCCAGGATGTTAACAGTCCTCTCTATGCTCTCACTGACAGAGGATTTCCCAGAATTCCTCTGTGCCGTATGGTCCTGTTCCTCCACATGACCCCTCTTCTCTGACCCTCCTTCCTTCTCAGAGTCTCTGCTCCTCCATGATGAAGATGAAGAGGAGTTACTGAGGTTAGGGAGTCTGGACTGCAGGATCTGGGCCAGGTTATGAGTGTGACTAGAGGCGGGCTGAGAGCGAGATCCTCTGAACGCTGCAGCACACACAGACAGCCTCACAGGGTCAAAGGTCAAAGGCTGGTCCTGGTCCTGAACCTTACAGATAGTCTCTAAACTCGGCTCAGAGTAGACCATCAAGGCTCTGGCAGAGTCTGAAGGTCTGTTACCGCCCGATTCCTCCTCAGACTGTCTGTCAGCGTGGACGCCGTCAGACCCACAGAGACGAGGAGATTTCACTAAAACACAGAAAAGAGGAAGAGGAGGAGGAGAGGGATGGTGATGCAACAATTACAGACATCAACCATCAGAAAACTCAACAGAAGAGGAAGAGGAAATCCCTTACATGCTCGGGGTGTGTCTGGAGGGTCTGCTCTACGTTTGCAGTATGCTCGTGGCGTCCATGGCGTGTGTTTGCAGTTGGGGTCGAGGATTCGTAGTTTGGTGATGAAGCTCTTGTATTCTCTCTCTAAAGACTCGATGTGAAGCTGAAACTCGGCGATCTTCCTCTCAGGGTAATGAGTGAGCTGGGACTGCTGAGAGGACAAAAATACAACCACGGATCAGATGATGACAACAAGACAGGAATATCAACAACAACAGCAGGAATAACGGCAGGATCAACAATGGGAAAACAAAAACAAGACAAAAAGAAAAACAGACAGAAAACTACAGATGCACTGATCCCACATTTTTACAGACCAAGTACTAATACTCACATTTGGATGCTTAACGATAGAGTACTACTTTAAGTACGTAATAATACCATAACTGATGAAATGATGCTGAGTACAGTATCTGCAGTGCTTTATGAGTATGAGGACTTAGGGTTGGTATCAGCACAAATACTGGTACGGATATCAGTGCTTAGTTTTAGTCTTTACACGAAATGTCGTTTAGTTTTAGTCTAATTGTAGTCCATAAAAAGTCCTCAAGGTTTAGTCTTTTAGTCCAAGCATTTATTTTCTTGCCTAAATCTGGTACCAAATCCTAGTAGTGTGTTCTCTGCACTCTGCTAAACCTGGAGTCTCTGCTTTCTACAGCTGAGAGGAAGAATGGCTACAGATACATTGGTTTGTGACAGATTTACCACCAGTAGAGAAATATCATGGATTTTGAATGTCGACGAAAATTACATTACATTTTAGTCTAGTTTTAGTCATCTTGATGAAAACTAAACTTAGTTTTTGTCAGTTTTAGTCATCACAGATCTATTTTTGTTATTCTTAGTCTAGTTTTTGTCATTGAAAAAAAGGCTTTTGACGAATAGTTTTAGTCGACAAAATTCACATTTCACTCAACACTGAAAACAGCAAGAAGACAACAAGAAAACAACAATAGCAAAAAAAACAACAAGAAGACAACAAAACAAGGCAAAAAAAAAAAAAACACTGAAAGGACCACAACAAAAACAAAAAGAATAACAATTTTTAATAAAACAACCAAAAAAAACCCAGCAAGTATAACAAGATGTCACCTTTAACAAGACAAAACAACAGGACAACAAAAAGACTAACAATAAAAAACAAGAAGAACAAAAGGAAAACAAGAAGATAAAAGAATAACACAACAAAAACAACAACATGACCACAAAAAATGAAAAGACAAGGGCAAAAACAACAACAGTCAGAACCACAGACAGAAACCAAACCGCTGTCTTGGTTCATTGAGGATCCCGTCTCCCGTCACTGACCTGAAGGTAATACTCAATCTCTGACTTGATGCTGGGGATCCATTTCTTCACGGAGGAGGCCGACGTCAGAGCGGACTGAGGAGACACAACGTTTACTGCAACCAGCTGCTCAGACTGAATCAACCTGATCACATTTATTGATTTTAATATTTACCAGCCGAGGTCTCTGCTCATGGGCGTCTCTGAGGCGTCCCTCTGTTAGGACACAAAGACATCATCAGTCTGTCTGTGAGCCCCATGCTGTTAGCAAAAACAGGAAACTGCAGGCATTATACTGACTGCTAGCAATTAGATTATTGAGCTTAAGTCTGTTTGATGGTGTATCCATGATTAAGATATTCATAATTTGTTAAAAAGTGTTGTTTTATGATCCTGGATAGTTGATGAAATAATTGTAGGTTTTCATCCCCATGTACATTCCAGTATATTCAGTCTACCCCCTCTAATGTGGTACTTGTGGTGTTTCAATCCTGTGAGCAGTGATGGCCCTGAAGGTGACTAAGTGTTCCTGTAACTAAACTTTATTCAGAGTAGTATGCTTAGTGTTTGGTTTGGAAACCCTAAGAGGCCATAGACTAGGATTAGGGGGTACCTGGTAATCCTGTAATGTCTGGTTCAAACGTTTTTCTTCTTTAAAATGAGAAGGACATCAAATTAATAATTATCTTAAATACAATTCACATCAAATTTGCAATACAAGCCAAAATAATTGCAATTAGATGTTTTTTTTCCTCATTCTGATTAAGGAAAACATAAAAACAATGGAAGTAGGATTTTTTTAAAAATCACACTTAAATGTTTGCATTGATGTGTAGAGCATAATATCTCTGGTGTAAATCATTTTTAATTTAAACTGGTATTATAGCTTAAAGAAATACTGCACCTTCTAAAATTTAGATTTGCAGACATTTTGAGATTTTATCTGAATTTGATTTTTTTGCTCAGCCTTTTTACAAATATTTACTTTAAACATTCACTGACTAAAGATCCCAAGAAAACAACTGAAGTGAATTCATAAATCTGTCTTTGTATGTTGAAAATCCTTAACATTACGAGACATTTTTTAAGAGGGCAGGAAAAGCGGTAAGTTATATGTCCGCATGGAGCTTCCGTAGTTAGGCTACAGAGACAGTAAACCATGGTGGCATGCTAGCTGTAAGAGGAAATGTGATTCACTCTACTCTTCACGTTTTAACTTTCCGTTTTAACATTAAAATATCGATCAAAACTGTCTTTTGTGGAGGTTCTTAGGGTTTAACTCTTTAAAATCATACAGACCAACTTTAGTCCTGGGAGGAGCTAACGTAGCGGCTAACAGTTAGCGTCAGTGTTGCTAACAGCTGAAGCTAGCTGTCCGTGCAGCTAAAACACAGTTAATAGAAGTCTGTAGTTCTTAATTATGCTAATATTTGATGTTAATGTTTCCTGACCTTCTCTTTCCTTCTGGAGCCACAGTCTGTTCAGCCTTCCCTGCTGCTTCTCTTCATTTCTCGCCATCTTTACTCCTCACAGCCCGGCAGACTCCCGGGATCAGAGGTAAACAATGTCACGTGACACGTAGTAGCCGTCACGTGACGTTAAACATAGAAAGCTGTCACTCACTCGTTGCATCATCTGTGAGAGTAACGATTTAAAGAATTTTAATTGTTTTATTTCTAAGTCTTTGTGCAAATAATTATGTAGTTTATGTAATATTTAAGATTTTCCTTTATTCGTCCCACCAGGAGAAATTCCAGTTTACAGCAGCAACAAGTGTCTAAGACAAAGCAGGACATTAGTGACAGTGACACAATAGAAATAAAGGACAAAAGTAGTGGTACAAGAGCATTAATAAATATAAAAATATGGAATATAGAGACATCAACTAACTAATTATAAATAGTATTTACAGGCTGTGATGTACAGGTTGGATATATTACAGACTGGGTGTGGTGAAGATATTTATAATGTACACCTATATACACATACAGTGCTTAACAAATGTATTACACCACCTGTCATATTTGTCTCAGAGACCATCCAGCATCATGAAGTGCTTTAATGCGGACTCTTTCATTTTCAGTCAGCTCTCCACGTTTTACCGTTTTGAACAGGAATGAGGAATTATAAACTGAATTCACCTTTTTATACCCAAATTTGAGCCGGCTCACTGGGCTTTTCTGAGAAGTCAGAAATGAATCAAGCATAACATTCAACCACTAAAACTAATAATGTGCTTTACTATTTTTCAGTGTTTTTGTAAATCTGTAAGTTTGAAAATTCATGGATAACAATAATAATTCTATTTTAGTATTAAAAATATCATTTGGTTAAAGAGCTTCTACATATTGGTGTATTAACCATTGCAGAAACATCAAAAATGATTTTGGTAATTACCAATGCTGTTAATTTAGGGCAGCTGTGGCATAAACCTTACTTTGGTTAGGGTTAGGGTGGTCTGATAAATTTGTTAAGCACTGTATATATATATATATATATATATATATATATATATATATATATATATATATATACACACAGTGTACAGATTATACATATGAATATTGTTTATTGCACAATAACTTGGAGCAGTTTAATACATGTTAGATGTACAATGTTAGATATCTGATTTTGTCTGACTCTATCTTACAGTGCTTTTAACAACCATCTCAGAGTTTGATTTTTCTTAAAACATAAGTCCAGTTCAATGAAACTATGACAGGAATAATTCCATTAAACACATTTTTTTTATCTAAATCAAATTAACCCAAAATGATCTCTTTAAATTGACATGACCCTACAGCTAAATTTTAAAAAATGACAATGGATATAATAAACCAGGATCATTTAATAAATCCCTTTCTTAACCCCTACTTTATTTTAGGGATTAACATCAAAACCCAACTGGGTTGGCACCAGTGCCAACACATTTGATATCTGCCATTCTGAAATAAAACACAGACTCTGACGGAGCCAGACTCAGTTTCAGCCCTGGAGTTTCGTGGCTCAGACCAGCCCACTTCAGTTCACAACCTTTCACTGAGATATATAGTTGTGGATTAAACATACATTTTTTATAATAATATCTAACTTCAGGTTCAGGTTCAGATATTCTGAAGCCAGTTTTATCATGTTCAGCTGTTCACACTGTAGGACAGCAGCTAGCCCGTGTGTTACTGACAGCAGCAGTCACTCTGAGCTCACTGGGGCCTGCTGCTGTTACTGAGCCAATAATCAGGGTTAAAAACTGCAAGGGTTATTTTCTCAAGTCAATGCAAGCCAGTTTCCTCTATAAAATCATACAAATCTTAATATTGTAATTCTATTAGATCATCATGCCATTTATTCATAGTCTGAACCTACCGGCCCTCTCAGGTAGCATGGCTGTGCTTGTTAGTGGTGATGGCTCTTCCTCACTCAGTCAACAACAAACTGGTTTCACACTAAGTTCATGTGGCACAGCTACTACCTGCAAAGAGCTTATTTGTGTAAAGTTACAAATACGTTGTTGTATAGGCTATAAAATCACAATTCATTGATTTAATAAACTTGGACGATGGTTTGCGCAGTTAATGTAGTGTGTGTGTGTGTGTGTGCGTGTGTGTTATCTTCATCTAAATCCTTTTAAAATGAAATGTCAAAGTGAAAATATGTTAATCTGTTAGTGTGACATCAAATTTTCTGATGAAAGATGAAACATTCATTTAGTGGAAAACTGAAAGGGAGGAAACATGAAAAAAAAATCCCACCATCTCAGCCTCCTGTGGTTTCATGGTTTGGGGTCAGAAGCTTCCTTTAACGCCTTTATTCAACATTAGTAGAGAGAAGAAAAACAAAGGAAACATGTCATCATCAGACATGATTCTAGTGCATCCCTGCAGCAAAAACAGAAGTCTGTGGCACCAAAAGTTGGGAAATGTATTATTTTAAACCACCAAAGATTGTTCTCTAACTCCTGAACAGCACTGTTTCAGCTGCACTTAAACATTGGCAGTGTTTCTGTTCTGTTCTCCTCTGTTAAATGTCTCCTCTTTATTTGAACTCGCAGCCCTGCAGACTCGCCACCTCCTCTCTGCTGAGCTCTTTGAGCCTCGCCTGCTCCTCAGCGCCCCTGGGTGTCCTCCTCCCGCAGCTGCATGCAGAAGACTGATGCTGCCTCAGCACTCATGATCATTTTCTGCAGAAATGTTCTTCAACAGTGGAAATTCTTTCCAGACAAAAACAGCAACTCAGATCCCTTATATGTAAATTACTTCACAATAAAACCCACTTCTGATTCTGAGACAGGAGCATTGTATTCTTCCCAGGTAAATGACAGCGCCTATCAAAAGTATTCATCCCCTTAGATAAATCAGCCATGGTCAGTGAAAACTGAATAAAAATCAGTAATGTAAAATAAGTGACTGCATAAATATTCACCCCCTTGAAGTCAGTATTTAGTAGAGTCGCCTCTGGCTGCAATCACAGCTCTGAGTCTGTGTGGATAGGTCTCAGTCAGGCTTGCACATTTGAGCGCTGAAATTTTGCTCCATTCTTCTTTGCTTGGGTATAAACAGCGCTTTACAAGTCCAGGCACAGATTCTCTAGTGGACTGAGGTCTGGGCTTTGACTCGGCCACTCTAGAACATTCCCCTTGTTGTCTTTTCTGTGTAGCTTTCTCTGTATGCTTCGCTTCATTGTCTCACTGGAAAATAAATCTTCTCCCAAGCCGTAGTTCTTTGTCAGACTGAATAAGGTTGTCCTCCAACATTGTCCTATATTTAGCTGCATTCATTTCACCCTCTATCTTTATGAGCCTTCCAGGGCCGGCTGCTGAGAAGCATCCCCACAGCATGATGCTGCCACCACCATGCTTCACAGTGGGGATGGTGTGTTTTGCGTCTTGTCTGGCAGCCAAAAAAGCTCCATTTTGGTCTCATCAGACCTAAGATCTTTCTTCCTCTTGACCATGGAGTCTCCCACATGCCGTTTGGTGAACTCTGGTCCAGATTGAATCTGAGTTTTCTTCAACAGTGTCTTTCTCTTTGCCACTCTCCCATAAAACTCTGACTGGTGAAGAACCCGACCAACAGTTGTTGTCTGCAGAGTCTCTCCATCTCAGCTGCTGAAGCTTGGAGCTCCTTCAGAGTAGTCATAGGTGTCTTGGTGGCCTCTCTCACTAGTCTCCTTCTTGCACGCTCACTCAGTTTGTGAGGACGGTCTGATCTAGGCAGATTTACACACGTGACATATTCCTTCATTTTTTCATGATGGATTTAACTGAACTCTGGGGGATGTTCAGAGCCTTGGAAATATTTTTGTATCCATCCCCTGACTTATACTTTTCAATAACCTTTTCTCTGAGTTGCTTGGAGTGTTCTTTTGTTGTTATGGTGTAATGGTAGCCAGGAATTCTGACTAATCAGTGACTGGACCTTCCACACACAGCTGTCTTTATACTACAATCACTGAGATGCATTCACTGACCTCTGTTGAATTTGGTCGGTCACTTTAAAGTAGTGAATATTCAAGCAGTCACTAATTTTACATTACAGATTTTATTGAATCGACATTACTTTGTAGAAATCTGTTTTCACTTTGACATAAAGTTTTTTTTTTTTTTTCAAAAAAGTCAAAATTATATTTACCGTGATTAATATATAAAATAAAAAAAGGGTAAGATGTCCAAGTGTGTATTTATCCACTCAAAATATGTCGGTATGAAGTCCAGTAGTGGCACTGCTGTAAACTTGCAGGCCTTTCCTCCAAGGATTTTAGCAATTTTTTACTGAACACAAGAATAATTGCAGCTGTTTATGTAGTTTTTACACAACCTGACATTGCAATTATCATTAAATTGTGTTTTAATGCCAATATCTTTTTTTTTGTTTGTTTTATATTGACCAAAAAAGTGCTCCTGGGAATAGCTTATAAAAAATGATATTTCAATTTAAACCTACCTTTTAAGTCAACATTAATATATTTACCCTTTGACTACATATTAAAGGATTTTTAAAGTTATTACCAAGCTCCATCTAGTGTTCATACGTTTCTTTTAATTCTGCTGATGTATGAGTTTAATTATTTATTTAAAGAGTACGTGTTTGTAAATTAAACCGTGTCTTTTAGCGTCTCTGTTGCTGTAATCTGCCCTCTGACCTGCCCTCGTTATGCTAACCAGCCTGTTCACTTCCCGGAAGACACGCCCCCGTCGCGTCACGTCATCCTTGGAGCATTCCCTCTCCTTATATGGCGGCAAGGACACCGCTTCCGATGTGACGTCACGTTGCCCCATCTCTCAGCAGACGGCTCCTTTCAGTGTAAAATCCTCAGGATGATTATCTTAGCGAACAAAAACAAGCATTCTTTAGGAACGAATAGTTTCACCATTAAAGTAACTTCCTGTTTTTTATCGTTTTTAGGCGCTCACTGTCGTAAATTCAGACAAACAGTTGATTTACTTCGCTGTGAGCTTACCTTTGTGGATATAATTACTGTTGATTTGACCCAGAGACAGCAACAAACCTAAAGTTAAAGGATGATTACGGGTAAAAACTAAATGATGCGCTCAAACGTATTTATTATGTATCGGCTGTTTTTGGTTTATCAAACCTCTCATTAAATATAGCCTCACTCAGCCACTGTTGATAAAGCCTGCTCCAGGCTTTAACCTCCTCTGTTAGTGTTTCATCATGTCAGTCAGGTGTGTCTGTGCTCATTTCAGGTAAAACTGATGAGCAGAAAGGTAATATTTCTCAGCATACACCGCCCTCTAGTGGTTCATCAGCGTTACACACCATGAACATGTCTGTACACGCCTACTGCAGGTGGTGTATGAGTGGGCATGTTCACTGCCAACAGAGTCAAGTTTCAGTTACACAAACCAAATATAAGCTACATTTAAAACCATAAACGTAGTAAAAACAATCTTATGGTAGAAGGATGGGATTCTTTGATTACCCAAAACATCAGATCAGTTTTATTCTCACGGCCTGGAGGCCAGATTGGTCCAAGATACTCTACTGGATGAATTTAATGACTTCTAATTCAGCAAAAGAAATAAAAACAGGCTCTCATCAGAGTCAATGAACCAACATTCAGATCTGAATCTCAAATCAAAACAGTCATGCTTAATTTAAAGTGCCAGAGACAAAATTTTATAGAACTTCAGCACTTTTTCAATGCATTCTTAAAAATTGTACCCCAAATTCATGTATCCTAAAAAATAAAGACGCTTTAAAGAAACAATGGGCGCTCTATCCAGGTTAATGTTAGGATGAGGAGCACTCCTGGACCCCTGCTGATCTGAATCTCCTCAAAAAGCAGCGGTGATGAATACAGATCAGTGATATTCATGTGGCTCTGTTTTTAATGTTAAATACTGTTCCCTAGAAAATCTTAACAAAAGGGATTTTTTTTGCCATTTTCACCATTTTTGCCACGTTTATCCCACTTTTGCCCTTCTTTACCAATTTTTTTTGCCACTTTTTGCCCATTTAAGCTACCTTTTACCATTGAATACCCCCTTTTCCCTATTTTTGCCCATTTTCGTCTTTCCTTTTTGCCACTTTTGTCCCATTTTCGCCCTTTTTTTTAAATAATTTTTGCCATGTGTCTAAATAAGATAACTTTTGCAATTAAATACCACTTGTTTCCTTTTTCCAAATTTTTTGCCTGTTCTTTTTGCCACTTTTTTTTCCCATTTTTGCCCTTTACACATTTTCTTTGCCACTTTTTCCTATTTAAGCTACCTTTTGCCATTAAATACCACTTTTTTCCCTAGTTTTGCTATTTTTGCAACTTCTTTTTGACAGTTTTGTCCAATTTTTGCCCTTTTTGAACCATTTTTGCCACTTTTTTTGTGAATAAGATATGATTTGCAATTAAATACCATTTGTTTACTTTTGTCCCAAATGTTTGCCTTTTCTTTTTGCTACTTTTTCCCCATTTTTGCCCTCTTACACCATTTTTTTTTGCCACTTTTTGCCTGTTTAAGCTACCTTTTGCCATTACATACCACTTGTTTCCCATTTTTTTCCCCATTTCTGCCACTCTTGACTGCTTTTTGCCAATTTTATTAACTCATTTTTGCCACCTTTTGTCCTTTTTTGCCACCTGTAACTCATTTTTGTCACTTCTTACCCATTTTTGCCACCTTTAACTTATTTTGATTGCTACCTCAAGCCCTTTTTGCTACTTTTCACACTTAGATTGTGGCTCTTGCAAAGGCATTTTTCAACATTTTGGCTCTTTGGTTGAGCAGGGTTGAGAGACACTGATATAGATATTCAGATGGATATATATCCACATTTATCTGATTTATGGCAGATAGAATTATATCACACATGTTAGTTTCTATAAGTTTCGCCTCACCTTGAGAAATGAAACGGTAAAGACGTGGAAGTTTCCAGTTACTCTGTTACTCATAAAGAGGGGATGAGTGGATTTCATGAATTTCATAATTTCCTGTAGTCATGTAGTTCTGTGGTTTCACTGGTTGAAATGCTTAAAATATTTCCCCGCTAGTTATGATCGATTTAAGCGAAACAGAGAAGAGCCCCATGTCGCTCTTTGCCCGGAGCCTCAGACTCACTAAACCCTCCCCGGCCTCCACGCCGTGCTGGATTGATGCGGTATGTCATGCTAAGGAGTCCCGGCCAAGTATCGCTGATGAACCTGTGTTTCAGCAGGGGGAGGTTTATAACTTAAAAATACTGTTAAAGTATCGGTCTTCTGGTACATTCTATTATTCTGAGGCAATGGATTTTGAGATAAAAATAACAAAAGCTTGAAATTTTTGTGTGATGCTGTCGAACAGTGTTTCTCAACTGGAGGTTTGGGACCCAAAAGTGGGTCGTGGAGCAGTTTTCAGTGGGTCGTGAATGTGTGTCTGGAAAAAAACGGTGGCAAAAGTCTATGAAGAGCACGCAACCGTTCTGTTTATTTTACTCTTTTTTAGTGCGGTAATGGGTCGGCTGTAATGTTTTATTGAAATTTCAACTCACTGATCTCCTTTTCTTGTAATAAAAGAGCTTTTACCATGTTAACGAAGTCATTTCTCAACAACTCTAAAACACTGGCTAAAATTTACATGTTATCATGGGGAAAGGGGGTTTAAAATGTGAATTTTGTCCTGTCTCTTGTTCCTGTCATAAATTATTTTCCATCCAAGACCTTAAGCACAAAATTTTTATCTATCTAAATGTGCATTGTTGAATTTTTGGGAAATTTGGATCATGATTTGTCATCAAAGATATCGATGGGTCCTGAGGATAGAGCGGTTTAGAACCACTGTTGTAGAATATCTGAAGGTTTCACTGGATTGAAGGATAAAAAAATAACTTTTCCATGGTTTCCATGATTATATCAGAGGCATCTGCAGGTTGTCTTCATTCAGCAGCATGTGTGTACCTGCTGTGGTCTCACCAGGAGAGGGAGTCATGCTCTTTCACAGCAACATGAAGGAAAACAAAGATTTACTGTTAGTCTGAGAGTTTATTCACTAATGTGCTCACATTTAATGTTATATTGTGTTTTTAGTGTCCCAGATAGGCACCCATAAACCTTTAACACGGTTAAAGGTGAGGCATAAAACATGTTTAGCTCATGAAATGGAACAGAAATAATGTTTTCAGAGGAGGAGAGGTAATGATGGCGTGTCAGAGACATTTCTTTTTTCTGGTGTTGATGTAGGATGGATATTCCTGTAAAATATGTGCTGTAAAAAGGAAACAAGGAACTAAGCGTGTACTTCATCCTTCTGCTTTTGAATATGTACGGTTTGCTTCACGTGAACACACTAGATCGTGTTGTTGTGTGGCTTTTCTGTTTGTTTTTGTTCTATAAAGGCATGTTTGAAATGAAGACATCGATCCACCAAGCCCAGGGTTGTCAGATATGAAGACTCTTAAGTGTTGGCAGGCCTGCCACCTCTAACATTATCTTCATTTATAAATCAGTACATATAAAACTGATCAATGGAAGAAATATTAAAAGTATGTTTATGGCAAAATAATCCTGGTACATTTGAAGAGCACTCTGCCGAAGAATGAATGGACATGAAGTTTAACTGAATACTACTCAACTCCTTTGAGCCTGAGGTACTTTAAACAAAGCCTATGGGTAATTTCACGTTAGGTACCTTGGTCCAGCTCTGAGTACATCTGAGACCAAAGTCTGGGTCATATGGTCCAGTGTTAGTCAACCCTGCTCAACCAAAAAGCCAAATTATTGAAAAATACAAAAATACCTTTACAGGAACCCCAATGTAAGTGGAGAAAAGTGGCGAAAATTGTTTAAAGTGGCAAACATGGGTGAAAGGGGTGAAAATAGGTATAAAATGGGGGGAAGAAGTGGCAAAAATGAGTTATGGGTGGCAGAAATGCTCGTTATATTGTTTAAAAAAAAAACATCAAAAAATGAGTGAAAAGAGACTAAACTGGGCAAAAGTGGTAAAAATGGGGAAAAAGTGGCATTCAATGGCAGAGGGCAGCATAAATGGCAATAGCAAAAAGCAGAATAAATGGCAAAAACTGCTGAAAAGGGGCAGAAAGAAGGAGCAAACATGGGTTTTAAAAGCGGTAAAATGGATTAAAAGTGGGAAAAAGGAAAAACTGCAATTAGGAGCAATGGAAACATACAGACAAAAAAAAAAAAATAAAGGTTGACAAAGTCTACTACAGAAGAGTGGGAAGCAAACTAACGTAACTTGCAATGAATGATTTCTAAGGTTAACGTTGACCTTTTTCAAGGTTTTCTGAGGGAAATATTTCAAATGAAGACATAAAAGAGCCACAAATCAACACAGAGGAGCCACAGGTTGAGTATCGCCGATGTGGTCAGTGTGAACACAAGTGTACTGTACTCAGGGGCCAGGCCAGAGTCCACTTATCGAGGTGGTCTTGGACTGGATTCATGTGAACTTAAAGATGTTAATGCAGCTTTGCACAAGAATTGGGTGTCCATCAGTGAGTAAAAACATCTCCTATTCCATCGTCTGGGCTGCATGGTAGATGTGAAAGTAGGACGATGGTCATTGTTGCCTTTTAAAATAATAAAAACATCCACAGAAGCAAGATGGACTCCATCATCTGCACAGAGCATTAACTAATGTTGACTTGAGACAGGTGTGTCCAAACTATGTCCTGTGGCCATTTTTGATTGATTCTAGAAATAAAATAAAACATGGCCCACATTAAAACATGAAGCTTGTGCTTAAATTTCAGCACAAGGCAGTGCTACCGTTTATTCTATAAACAAACATTTTGACAAGAAGACATTTTGATTAATGACATCCTGATGGATTATCGCAGCAAATAGTAGCATTTCATGGGCCGAGCCAGTGGTAGCCAGGGCCGAACGGGGCCCTTTGAAATCTGATTGGCTCCCCAAAATCCTGAAAAATACTGTCTATTTGCCTTGTCAGCCATTACCAAGCCATTTAGGCATGCTCAGTCCCTAAACGTCTATTAACTTACATTGGATTAGTCTTACTAACTTAAAAAATGAACTACCCTGATATATTTCTGTATGTGGCCCTCTGTTGATAAAGTTTGGACACCCCTGACTTAAGAGGCTGCCATGGTTGTCTTTTTGGTATTTTTCAAACCACCTACTATATTTGACTGTACATATGCGAGTGCGCTCGGGCATGGAGCAACATTACTGATGGGAAGGCTGGGAATCGTGCCCAGATGTGGTTTAAAACAACTGTAAAAACTGCAACTTTGATGTTGATTTTTGCTTTTAACTTCATTAATCTTGAATTTAATGAAACTTTAATGGCACGTACTGGTAATGTAAATAAAGGCGTAATGCTGATTTTGACATTCAGCTCCTGAGAAGTCAGGGTTTTGGAGATAACCATGTGAGGCATATTTATCCCTCTCATGTAATGTTTGCTCTCAAATAGAATGAAGAAATGTATTTAAACACTTAATGTGAGCATGTTGGGGGTGAAAACGTACTCAACTTGATGAATATAGAGTGCATTTAATTCAGTTGGGCATTCTTCATGTGTTTCAGCCTGTGTGTCAGCTCCAACAATCGTTGAGCGTGGATCAATAACAGCTCTGATGGAATTTACCTGCAGGAGCTGAGCACAGACTGAACCTGGAACATGTTGCAACATGTTTTATTGTTTGAGCTGCTGACACGACACACCCCTGCACACTGACAGAAAACACACGCTAAAACACACAATCACTGACAGAAGACAGCTTCAGTTTCTCAGCTTTATTTTCTTAAATATGGATTATTTTCTGAATCGTTCAGAAAACAAACATAAAAAATAGCGAGCATGTTATCACAAACAGAAGTGTTTATCTTATTTACATGAACAATGAGTGAAACCTCATCAAACAGGCTTTAGAAAGAAACAAGAAACCTTGAAGCTTTTCTAACGTCACTTCTTACAATGAAGAAAAAAGTTCTTTTACTGAAGCTCAGAGTTCAGGCAGCGGTAACTCTTCCTCAGTCTGTAAAGTAAATCCTCACAGTCTCCTCTGTGCAGATCCGCAAATCAACAACACTTCAGATCTGTAGAGGAGTCCTGTGTGCCCCTTCCGGATCATTCTGTCCCCTCTGTGGGACGAACAAGGAGGGCGCCTGGCTCTCAGGAGGCTCAGAGCGGCTCCCAGTCCCGTCGGTGAGGTGCCACATCATCCCAAACCCAGTCCTGGTGTGGGAGAAACCAGCAAGAATCAGTCTCTGATTGGTCTCCGTCCTCCTCAGAAGGTCTGGAGCTGCTGCGTCAACATGAGCTGACAGCCGCTGTTCACGTGGTTCATGACCTTCTGTTTGAGCTGAGCCACCTGCTCCCGAAGCATGTTGGCCGTGGACGCCAGCTCCGAGTTCTGCGACTTTAACGTCTTCACTTTCTCCTCCAGCCGGGAGATGCGCTCCAGCTTCCTCTTCCGGCACTTGGAGGCAGCGATGCGGTTCCTCATGCGCTTCCTCTCGGCTTTGATGCGTTCCTGGCTCTCCATGTCAATGGGGGACAGAGGGGGGGTCTCCCCAGGCATCTCAGGCACGGTCTGCGGCTCTTCTTTGAGCGCGGTGAGCCGAGGCAGCGTGGCTGGGGAGGGCTGCCCGTACAGAGGGAGCTGTGGCTGGGTGGAGGGGAAGGAGATAGTGGGAGCTGCAGGGGAGGAAAAAGGAAAAGGTTATTACTCAAGTTAAAATACAGTCACTTTAAAGTAAAAGGAAAAACACTAGCATATGAATCTACTTTTCTCTGGTAAAAGTCAACTTTACTTTGATTTGACTTTACAGTTTAATTTGATTCAATATGAAACAGTTCCACTATATGCTGTGCAATAACATGAAATATTAATCTCCAATAATATCACCTTTTTGATACTAAGGCAACAAAAACAGAAGCCCTAAATTCTCCAGTTTGGGTTTCTTATTCTTTTGAGCTGTCAAAAATTGCAGGCAATCTCCCACAGATTTTCTAAATCGCACAAATATGTTGGCAATGTTTAGAAAAGTAGGTGAAACTGACGAAGAAGGCAGTTCCACTTATTTTTCCCAAGTGATGCCAACCTATTTGTACAAGTTATACACTGCTCTGTGGATTAAAATGACTTAAAATATTTTCCTTTTTGTTGCTGTGGTATCAAATGCGTTTCAAAATTGTTTTATATAAAAAAGTAAAATCAAAGTTTATAACTTTAGTCATGTGACAACCATTTGCCATATAATTATGTTTTAATCGCCATTCAGCTAATGGTACACATCTCCCTGCCCGAAAGTACAGTAAAAGCTTGCCAGCCACAGTAATGTGAATAAATGCAGTTAGTTCCCACACCTGGGGCGGAGGTGGTGTAGCTGGGGGCCGTCACGGTGCTGCTGAAAGTGTTCAGGTCCTCATAGACCGGAGAATCCGCCCGTAGGTTGTAAACTGAGGCTCCGGTAGGCGCCGTGGACACCGTGACGCTGGTCGGAGCCGTAGTGCCGCTCACATTTTGGTGGTGCAGTTCCGCCAGAGCTCTCACGAATCCCTCCGCGAATCCCTCCTGCTCGTCCGTCACGTTCTTGGGGCAGAGGAACTGCGTGGGGGTCGGTGTGGTGGTGATGAGGCCGTTACTGGACTGGATGATGAGCCGCTCCAGCTCCGGGGAGGCCAGCTTCAGGAGGCCCACGTCCGGGGAAGTGAGGAGGTCCGCGGCTTTTGCTCGTAGGTGCGGCTTCAGTGAGCTGGTGGGGTCCGCCAGGTTCAGGGTCATGTTTTGTTTCAGGGCTTTGGGGCTGCTGAAGCTGAAGGAAGAGTCCGTCTGTGAGAAAGCGTTCAAGGAGTCGTCATAGAAAGTAGTCTCCATCTTTGTTTAAGTAAAAAAAGAACCGAAAACAGAAAGTCTTTTATTAAAATCAAACTGCTCCTCTTTTACTGTTTCCAAACGTCCTCTGTGTCGGTAAAAACCCGTAAACAATGAGTAAACTCCGAAACAGAAACTTTTAAAGTCTCGGTTCCTTTCCGTTCTCTTGTGCCGGTGACTAGGTTCACCCTCAGCCGCTGTGTGTACAGTCTGAGCGGAGCCGCGTGCAGGCAATCCTTATCTGCTGCCGCTGCCTGGCTAAAAATAGCCATGATGTCATGACGCGGCTTTCCCATTGGCTGGAGGGCGTGTCGTGAGGCGGGAACCATTCCGTAGATAAGGCGCGTTGCCTAGACGACCACCCAGAAGATTCTGAATCTCGCGGTGGATTGTGGGATGAGGTAATGCATAAGGACAGCGCAGGCGCGGTGCATTGTGGGATGACGTATTGTTTTTGAATATCTGGTTACCCGCTCTGCTGTCAAAGGCGGGACGGAGCTGTCCGTACTTACACTTTTATTCTGGTGAGAAACACAGCAAATATACATTTTTACAAAGTTTCACCTTTACAAAACCAAATTAAATATATTCATTCACATTTATATGACTTTGACGTTCACAGAACAGCCAGTATTTTAACATTATTTTAAAGAATAGCTAATGTAAATGTCATTATACCGTAAATTTGCTCTCTATAACCTTTCCCATTACCTATTATTTATAAAATATTTTTGTTTTTATCTCTGTCATATAACATCAGTTAATAAATTATCCTTTAGGGCTATACTTCCACAATTTCTTGAATTTTTGTGTATTACATCAGCTAATATAAAGCATTAAATATTCTGCTCTGTTATGTTAAATTACTTTAATGAAAAAAAAAACTGTTGTTATTCATCATTTCAGTGTCTTTTTATAAATAGTCACTTAGAATTTTGTCTCACTAATCAGCTTCAGGAAATCTACGGTAGCCTAGAGGGTCGACTGCAAAATCATTTCACTCAAAGACAAAAACATTGAGTGAAACATGAAAACATACTGAACCCCAAGTATTTAATAACTAGGGCTGTCAGAGTTAATGTACTAATTGTGACTATTTAATGCCGATAAATAGTGCATTTAATTTGTTAATGATAATTTATCATACTAACTTTGGTTAATCCACATCAGAGTCTCCCTGTAGTCAGAGTGATTAATAATAAGCACCACTACTCCTAAATGTGTCAGTTCACTTTAAAAACTCAGTTTTTAAGCTCTTGTCATAATCTATGATCCACACAAAGTGCCTTATTTTCTCTACATCAACATTAAAGCAGGTCTGTATCCAAACAAGAAGTCCGTTAGCTTTAGTCTGAGATGATACAGAAATTCAAAATGGAACAAAAACAGCTTTAAATGCATTTCACCAAGGATAAAACAAAATGCAAAAAAAAAAGTGGAATGCACAAATATATCACGAATTGTAAAACACATTTAATTGAAATCACAAAAAAGGTTTACAAAACCCTGACCCCGAAGTTCCCACGTAGTTTTTGTGACCCCCAAAAACCTGAAAATGGAAATCTTCAAGCAACATATGTAAACTGGTGACATGCATTTCCATGAAAACAACAACCTTAAAGGGATACTTCAACATTTTGGCAAATTCACCCATTGCCATAATCCCTATAGTCTTACTAATAGCTTCGTTACCTTTAGTTGTCCGTGCAAGCTATTTTTAGATCGGCGGTGCTGAGTTCGGAGCTGCTGTGCCAACTCAATGGAGTCTTACGGTATTCCGGCTTCTCCTCATCAAACTCATCAAATACACAATCCGACGACTCCAAGACGCTCTCGTGGACAAGTTGTGACCTGCACATTCACCACGCTATGAAATAATAACGTATAATTATGTAACATTACGACGCATGAAGCAAATACTCGGAACTACTTTCCGAGTAAACCACTGGGCGGAGTGACACATTGCGCCCGTAGTTGCTTGGTAGTTCCAGCTTTGCATTTACCTTTAAAACATCTCTGTCTCGTAATGTTCCATGATTATTTCATAGCGTGGTGAATGTGCAGGTCACAACTTGTCCACGGGAGCGTTTTGGAGTTGTCGGATTGTGTATCTGATGAGTTTGATGAGGAGAAGCCGGAATACCGTAAGACGCCATTGAGTTGGCACAGCAGCTCCGATCTAAAAACAGCTTGCACGGACAACTAAAGGTAACGAAGCTATTAGTAAGACTATAGGGATTATGGTAGTGGGCGAATTTGCCAAAATGTTGAAGTATCCCTTTAAGCCCAAAACACACTGGCACTGGGCGTCTGCATCGATAGGAGTGGTGGTACTACACCACCAGCTGAGGCCTCCCACTTATTCTACACCTCAAACAAAAGATGGCGCTAGATTTTTTTTTCTGTGCTCTCAAACAGACCTGCTACTACAGCAGCCGAGATGGAACAAAACAAGCTGTTCTCTCAGGAAAACACTCCCACTGGCCATTGAGAAGTGGTGTAGGGTGCTGTCTGGATTTGTTCACAGAAAATAATGGGGGCGCCTGTTTGGATGCATGACAGACAGCATCGGTGTGTTTTGGGTTTTACATGCATACAGTGTTAATTTGTTGGCTAATTGTTTTCGTTACAGTTTTCGTTAATAGCCTTTTTTTCCCTGACGAAAACTAGACAGTAACTAATAAAAGCAGGTGCACATGGACAATAACTAAAACGAAATTGACACTTTAATCAACAAATAAAAACGAGACGAAAATGTTTGACAGAGAGTTTATCCAATCAGACCTAATTTCATCATGTAGGAAAAAGGGGCAAGTTAGGCATATATCCAATCACAGCTACTTTGGCTGAGTGGAAAGGTGGGATGAGACGACTGATCACGACTGCTTTTGCTGCATGGTGGCGGGATAAGATCCAATCAGTCAACTAAATTTACAGTAAATTTCGATGACTAAAATGTTGAGAAGTTTTGTCAACTAAAACTAGACTAAAACAATTTAGATGACTAAATTATGACTTAAACTGAAATATATTTTTAGCAAAAGACTATAACCAAAACTAAATTAAAAAGTGCTGTCAAAATTAACACTGCATGCATGCTCATTGTGGGTAGACTACAAGAATGGCGGCCTCATGAGTTCTTTTTGTGCTGCTCACTTTCAGTCAACAGTTTCTTAAAATTTACTCTTTGTAGTTTAGACTCACTCAGAGTAATAACACCTTGTCTGTCCACACAAGTGTGCATGTGTTTGTCATTTTAGTTTGTTTAACCTAAAATGGCGTGCCTTGAGGCGAATCTAGGCGTGCCTTTGGAATTTATACAACCATGGTTTTATTACTGTACAACAGCTAATGTTACTGCAGCATGTTTCAAAGAGGTTATTTTCTATGGATATGGAGATTCTGGCTTGGTCTCAGGTGTACATTTGGCAGAAAAAGTTTGAAACATCTGGTTTTCACTTCACCTCTCTGTTGAAGGAAGAGGATGTACCTATGCTTGTTTGTTTTAATGCAAAGTCACACCGCCAACTACTGGCCTGGTGTGGATACCGCTGCATTTTTTTTGTCATTTTCATGGGTGAAAATGCAGTGTGGCATGAACATGGATCACTTTCATGTAAATGTGGCTTCAGTCTTGGATACCATGGTGGTCTCTGCGTGGTGGTCGTCTATAAATCGTATTCTGTAGGACACAAACTCAAAATATTTCCCGTTTGCTTTGACTTAGGGTGATAAAACGTGCCACCTGAGCAGGTTCATAATAAACAGATGATGAGGCGTTAAGCTGAGGTATTTACTTACATCCTCAGCCATGTCCTACCTGTCCTTGTTCGTCATTAAAGCTGATTTATTTGCACATTTTTATTTTTAATTGCACCTTTTAGTGGGGGTTCTGCAGAGACCACACATCTTTTATTCCAGCAGGTATAAACACTTAAAGACGGAGTGGGTGCAGCTCTTATTATTGGAGTCAGGGTGTGTAATTAGTGCTTGGCTGTCCATTGTCCCCTGGCCTGTGGTCAGAAATCACTGCTGCTTTAATGGCAGGAGGTTAACCACTGAGTCTTACGTGATCCCCTCCTGGTGTAACACTCGCTCCGTCTGGGTCAACTTCTGCCCCGCCAGCTTTACTGCTCCGCGCCGTGTCTAAATATGTCCCCCTGTGTGACGAGTAAATCAGTCCCCTGGCGCTGGCCGGCTCAGAGAGGCTCCTCAGGAGATGAACGGGATCATAAAACAGCAGCAGCAGCGTCTGACTTTTTATGGCTGCTAATGTGGTCTTTATGTACTGTAGTATAAGTCACACCAGAGCTCCCAATAAAGAACCATATATCTGATCTATGGGCTGACTTCACTGATCGTCTCGCTTCCTCTTTGATGGAAAGGCTTTCAGATTGTTTAGCGCCCAACATACCCCATCTTCATCATTGTTACATTTTCATGTTTTTCTCCTTATGTGCAGGTTACCAGACCGCTGTGAGCAGCGATGGCTGGTCTTTAATCTCCAGGGACAGGGGAGCAGTATCTTAAGGACTGGGATGGGTCTTTCACCGTTAGCTTAATGCTAACACATAATGCAAATTGCAATCAACGAGTGTAACAGATAAGCAATGTGAGCGCTGGAATTTAACCCTCAGGCATCACTTTCATTTACTTCCCTTTAAAGCCATTAAGGACTAAAATGTCCACTGACAAAAAAACTGCTATAAAAACTTAACAGATTGATATTTTTTTCTTTTTTTTTGCATAAATCTCTCAAACAACTTCAGCTGTGCTCAAAACTACCAAACACTCAATCATTTTGAGGATTTTAACCCTTTAAATGCCAGTTTGATTGCTTAAAGCCAATGTTTTTTATGAAAAAAGCAAAAAAATGTGTTATCTTCCTTAAACCAAATATTGGATGGCTTGGGCATTATTTCTAAATCCAGCGTGGACATGTCAATGATTAGCCAAAATATTGACTTTGATGCATTATTAGTTTTTGTGTAGCATCAAATTTAAAATTTACTACCCATTCGAGTCATTAAGGACAAAAACATCCACTTCCAAAAAATGTCAATGATAATAGTATACATTAATTTTATCATTATTTTTTTTTTTGTTGTTGTTGTTTTGTTTTTGTTTTTTTGCTTTTTTGGGTCAAATCTTTTGATCAACTTCAGTTCTGATCAAAACAATCAAATAATGAAAAGTTTTCAGGATTTTAACCCTTTAAATGCAAGTTTGATTACAGGATGGTCATATTTTTCTAAAAACCCCTCAAAACATAAATTATTTTCTAGACCATTAATGTTGGGGGACGGGGGGTATTTTTTAAAATCAGTCCTGGGTATGTAAAAAATTAGCCAAAATATTGATTTGATGCATTAATATTTTTTGTGTAGCATCCAGTTTAAAATTTACTACCCTTTCAAGTCACTTGTGGACAAAATCGTCCTATTGACTCCCATTCAAACCACATTTTTTGATCTCGTAGCCGTTGCAGGATATAATCATACATTCTGTAATGTTGTGGTTTCATTTTTGAGAAAAAACAGTCATTTTTACTGTTCATCACTAAAATCAGCTATTTCCCCTTTATAGGCCTACGCATGAAAAGCCTGTCATTTCATTAGTATTTGTGCTTGTGTTATTGAGCTTATTAGGCAGAGGAAAATAATTACTGTCATGTGTTTTTTTTTTTAGAAACAATATCACCATCCTGTAATCAAACTGGCATTTAAAGGATTAAAATCCTGAAAATGATTCAGTATTTGATTGTTTTGATCAGAGCTGAATTTGATCAAAAGATTTGACCCAAAAAAGCAGAAAAAATATGAATTTAAACCATTTTTATTGCTGTTTTTGGAACTGGACGCTTTTGTCCTGAATGGCTTTAAAGGGTGGTAAATTTGTTTCACAGTGTTCCCCTGACCTATTAGAGTAATTTAAATTTGAATTTGAAAATTTGCCAAGGAAGAAACTTTGTTTCAAAAAATCAGACCATATGCACTTACACAGCCAAAATGGTGAGCAGAGAAAGAGGAAAAATTTGCCCAAATGGACAAAAATGTCCCCAGTGATGCCTGAGGGTAAACTACATGAACTATTTGAAAGTGGCATTGATTTCCTTAAGGCCAAATGGCATTTCTAGTAGGGCTGGACAATTACTCAAAAATTAGATTAAATCGCAATATGACCTGCTGCAATTTACGAACCGCACAAGTTGCAATATTTTTTTAACTTGAAATGTGTCGAAATAAAAGTTTAATGAATCCCCCCCTTTTTTTTTTGCAGCGGCAGAGATTTTATGCACATCATCCAAACGACAGATATCGTCAAAATGACAACAAATTTGCAATATGAGCAAAAATAATTAGTTAACTAGAAAAGCACTCAGAGAGCACAGACCTCCGCCATCAGCCCTATCTCCCAATAGTGAAGAATCCTTTAAACAATTCCTGGATCCAGACGGTGATCCTGATCACTCCCAAAATCTAATTCACAGATTACTCCCTCCCTGGTGGGGTGGAGACATGGTGAGGCAAAGCACCGACTCGCTACGTGTGGACTGTCATGGTGGAAGCACTCATGGTCTCACCAAGTCATAGTAGAGGGTGAATATTCCTCTATTCCTCCCAGCATTGTGAGTATTCTCGCTACAGTTCGCTGTCTTTCTCTCTGTCACGCTCTGGCTCGTCTCCTCGACCGGGCGTGCGTCTTTCAAACTATAGACTCAAAAACTTTGAATGGAAACACACCCAAAACGCTGCTGGGATTGAAGTTACTCATGTCCGCCATCTCCTGGTGTAAAGTGGTAACAGCGCAGACCTCCGCCATTAGCCCTATCTCCCAATAGTAAAGAATCCTTTAAAAAATTCCAGGATCCAGATGGTGATCCGGATCAGTCCCAAAATGTAATCAGTTCTTCTTTATGCCATTTCTGACATTTCCTGAAAATTTCATGAAAATCCATCCATAACTTTTTGAGTTATGTTGCTAACAAACAAACAAACCCACCCGATCACATAACCTCCTTGGTGGGGGTAATTATACCTAAAATGGATGAAGCTTAGCTTTGGTTCACAAAAGTCATAGCCCAAGCTCCAATCAGCTGATAGCCAGCTTCACCTCCCCCACCCCAGCTGCCTCCTTTATGGCTTAAAGCTTGTTGCACCCTCATATTTGGATTCGTGATGCTGGATTTACTTCAGGATTAATTAATATACATTGTCATAAATGTTATCTATCCATATGGGGCTTTCTAGACATTCTCTCCCTGGAAAGTCCGAGCATGTTGCTGACTAGCACAGGAATCATCTTTGGAGCAAATCCTGCAGATCCATTTTGCAATAAAAGAGTTAAATGTATGACAAGTGTTTGAATGTATCGCTTGAATTTGTTGAAAAATCTGGCATATTAAATCCTAATTGCATTTTTTATGGGGAAAAAGATTATTTTTGCAAATCGTTCAGCCCTAATGTCCAGTGATTTTAAATTTAGAATAAAACCATTGGACATTTTAAAGTTAGGGTACACTTCTGTGAGCTTGTTGGTTTTATCTGAGCTATTGTAAGGCAGATTTTTCCTCGTCTAGGTGTTAAAATCAAACATTTTTCATTTTAAAAATCTTCAGTCTTGTCTTGTGCATGTTGAGTTGTTCAGTGACGTTAACCAAGTCAACCAAGAGGAACAGTCTGTGCATCACCTGAAAGCTGCAAAAAGAAACATGGCAGAAGGTGAAGAGACTTTAGTTTCTACTGAAAAGTGGAAAAGGAGGATACACTGGTGGAGCTGTGTGTTAGAAAGATTGCACTGTGTTCCAGATTATTCTAAATATTCTGTTTTTCATCATTTTCCCCTAAATAGTCTATTTAAGTGGCAGCCACTCTTGTGAGGTTTGCTTTGTGCTCCCGTACAGAGCTCGGATTTAAAGCTCAAAATAAATTTAGTAAAATGAGGGGAGGAATTGAGATGGATCCACTTTATGGGGAAACAGGAATCACCTCTTCCACTTAAAGACATTATGGGGTTTTGTAACCTACTGGGTTCAGTTAATTGAGGTTTTTCCAAAATTACTGATCCGTTGCAGGATATTTAAAGAAGAATTTTGTCTGTGTTAAAGTGAGGAGGAGGGATCAGCCAGCCCTTTTCTATCAGTCAGAGTCGAGGACAGTCCGTCTCGGTCAGTTTTATTCACTCTTTTATTCGTTTTTCACCCAAAAGGTGAAAATCAAGGGAAGCAGAATAAAGAACACAGTGTTTACTCTGAACGTTCCTCACACGGTGAAATATTTATCCACGTCGCCTCATTCATTTATTCATGACTGCTTTTCTTCTGAATTAAAGAGCATGAACGAATCAGAGGGAGCTCTCAGCAGGGATCCTCGTCAATGACTTCACCCACTGTCCCAAATAAAAGAACCCACTCCACATATGACGCCATTCTAGCTTATTATGTCACTAAATAACTCTCAGTGCACAGTCACAGCCCATGGAGACACTCAGACTCCAGTTTTTAATCTTCAAAAAGTGTTTAAGAAACCTGAATGTTTCTCTGTGGCTGAATACGCTGGCTCTACTTAACTAAAGCTGGGTCGCTGTCAGACTCTCTCTGAGCAGGGACGTTACCGTTAGCATAGAGGAGCCCTGATGTTTAAATGGTACAAGGACGGGAGATCTTCTGCAGCTGGAGTCAGGCCTGGATGTCTGCTCACGGTCACATCAGGACCGGCCAGATGTGCAGCTAGGCCAAGAAAAACACCCATTAAAAAAACAATCAGTTTCTGTGATTAAACATAAGTGGGTGTTTGTGAAAACAGCTGGTTTCCTTTGGTATCACACAAATGGCGTTTGCAGAAGGAGCTAGCTGGCTGAAAGTGTCCTGACAGGGCGGCGTTGTGTTCCTGTTCTTTGTCCACACTTTTGTTTGTATTTCTTCTCTGCATTCTCATTATACTTTATTCTGTTATTTAAACAAAATTCATGCTTCCATGTCCTGGTTAAGGCATGTAGAGGTTTATAAAACAGTATTATTATCATCAGGCTGATCCATCCTGCAGACCTCTAATCTAAAACATTTGTGCAGGACCTGACCAATCAGGTGAGAAGAACCAGGCTGTGGGCGGGGTTTAGTTGTACCGGGAGAGGGTAGTAATGGCTACCACGAGTGTACCTGCTAGCCAGGATGTAGCTGCAGTATAGCAGCAGTTTTATCAGAGCCTGACCATGTTTTTTTATTACTGCAAGAGCGAAGAACAGCACTCAAAGCTTTTCTTGGCAGAAAAGATGTTTTTACATGTCAGGCCTCGGCATGAGTTTTATCCCCCAACAAGCTCCACCATTCATAAACCACATCAGCGGCTATCTGTCAAGCTCAGGTAACTATTAACCAAGGGTTCTCAAACTTTTCAGGGCTAGGGACCCCTTACAGGGCAGAAGATTTTCCAAGGACCCTCATATAACCTAACCTGACACACCAGATGGATCTGGTAAACCTTCCAAAGACAGCGTTTGGGAAAGGGCAGAGCCTTTGAAAAAAATTCAGAGGGTGATTGGATGAATGTTCTGTCTGTCACATCTTTACGGGCCAATCAGAGCAACAAAACACGTGACGTAGCCGTTACCAAGGAGTAAGCTCCAGATAGAACTACATAACATGAACCATGGCGACTGTAGACATGTCAGTACACGACTTTTGTTGTTTTTGAAAAGAAAACAACTCACTGCTGTTCTTTGTTCTTCTTTTAACAAAGAAATGTCATCAAGTTCTGACAAAACTGGCGCTTTAGCAGCGTCCACACCAGTGTCTCGCTGGTTGCTTACGTCACGACTCCGCCGCGCCTGAAAGTACTGCCCCTCGTCACTGATTGGTCCTGTCACTTTCTAACCGAGCCCAGTCTGTTCAGATGGGAGCTTTGCAAGATGGATTCAACAGTGAGAAACACGGCAATGGGCGAATCCATCTACTTTGCAAGGTTCCATAAAATCCTCACGCTGATTAAACATATGTTACATACTTATGTGCAAAGAAACATACTTTCTTTGTACTCTTAGATGCTGTATTTTGAACTTACAACCTAAATTCAAGCTCTTGTCCAGCTGAGTGTGGCTTCTTACTTTTTGCGATCCTTTGAGCAGCCAAATAAGAAGCCCTCTGTGCTTTTTCTGAGGTTGTAATCAGGTTCACTATTCCTGTTTGCTGTGGGATGTATTCCTCACTAACCCTGCAAAGCAGATGGATACGCCCGTTTCTGTGTTTCTCTCTGGCGAATCCATCTTGCAAAGCTCCCGTCTGATCCGTTTGGGCTGGGTTAGATAGTGACAGGACCAATCAGTGACGAGGGGCAGTATTTTCACTGTTGTGATCCACTACTGAGCATGTCTCTGTTTTTAGAGGAAGTGCAGATGACGTGAGGACAGAAGCAGATCAGACTCCCTGTTATATGAATATCAGACGCAGTCGTCCATATTTCTCTGATTTGACCTCCTTAACGTGCCAGAAGAAGTGGAGCTCTCATGAATCATGTGACTGGAGTCTCTATGTTCTTATTGAATTATGTCTGGTTGAGCTCAGCGCAGACTCTCAGGACTTCATGAGGTTTTAGGACTGTGGAAGGAACTAAACACAGCAGGATAACTATATTCAGTATTTATGATACAAGATGGAGGAGGCTCGGACTTGTCCAGAACAGTAAAATAATCATACTGAAACCACACTGGCCAAATAACTGGTACCAGTGTGACTTGAACTGGACCAAGATCATTGGAGGGGCAAATCATGCGCGGATTCATCGAGTGTGTAGCAGCCTCAGCCAATCACAGCTCAGTAAAACTCTCAGTAATCAATCATGAACCAAACTCCATGTTACCCTGAGCTCAGGTCTGACTTTTTCTCCCATCAGCCCCGGCTCCTCCCTGAACTTTTTTGTGGTTACCTCCCCCTCTCTGCTGACTCCCACCTCCATCACTCCCTCCAGCCCAGATCTCCTCACTTCTACTGCCAACAAACACACACTTTCTCTTTTGGTTATCTTCTTCCTCCTCTCTGTCCTCACCCTCTTCCTCCTCCTTTGTGCCTTCCTCATCCATGCCTTCTTTCTCTTCCTTTTCTGCTCATTCCCCTCCTCCTCCTCCTCCTCCTCCTATTCCTCCTCCTCCTCCAGGCCATTTGCAGATGACACCCTGATTTAATAACTCTACAAAGGGGGCAAGAAGTGATTTCTGCATGGAGAAACATTATCAAAATGCCGAGTTTTGTACTGTTTTTGACCATGCCGACCAATCAAACCGTGAAAAAAGCTCACAGAGAAACGGCAGCAGGCTCAGAAAAGCTTCCATCTAGTCCAGTCTGACTTGTCACGGTTAAGTTCTTTCTTGTGTTTCCACAGCCAATGACTCTCCTGCCATGTGATGGGGAATCTGTCTCTTTTCAGAGATCTGGATCATTTGGCCCAGCTCAGTAATAAGAGCCGTCCTTTGGCTCCTAAACAGCTCTTTCATTGGCGCCAGCATGACTTTTAAAATCTGGATAAAATAAAAACAAAAATGGAAGAAAGGACACTGGCTCTGCGAGACGACTGACTCCTACTGAGCCACGGTCGTCACACACAGTCGAGTGTTGAGTACAGCACTCAGTACTTGGTCGGGCATGACATGGCTCCCTAAAACCACCACCCACTGTGGAAACATTACACTGGACCTCAAGACACTTGGATTCTGGCCTCCTCTCTTCCTCCAGACTCTGGGACCTTGATTCCCAAAAACACAAATGTACTTTCATCTGAAAAGAGGACTTTGGACCACTGAGCAACAGTCCAGTCCTTTTTGTCCTTATCTCAGGCAAGACTCCTCTGACGTCTCTGGTTCAGGAGCGGCTTGACACGAAGAATGGGACAGTTGTAGTCCTTCCTTGCTCCTTTTTTACTACATTCTTTCCTTCCTCTCAACTTTCTCTGAATATGCTTGGATACAGCACTCTGTGAACAAGCAGCTTCTTTAGCAATGACCTTCTGTGGCTTACCCTCCTTGTGGAGGGCGTCAGTGACTGTCTTCTGGACATCTGTCAAGTCTGCAGTCTTCCCCATGATTGTGTAGCTACTGACCCAGACTGATAGACCATTTAAAGGCTCAGGAAACCTTTGCAGGTGTTTGGAGTTCATTATCTGATTAGGGTGACACCATGACTTTCCAATATTGAACTTTTTCACAATATTCTAATTTTCTAAGACACTGAATTTTGGGTTTTTATTATCTGTAAGCCACAATCATCAACATTTAAATAAGAAAACATTTTAAATATATCAGTCTGTGGGCAATGGATCTATGCAAAATATGAGTTTCACATTTCGACTTGGATTACTGAAATAAATCCACTTTTTGATATTCTAATTCATTGAGATGCACCTGTAAACTAACCTGACACCATCTGATAAACCCTCCATAGACAGTGTTTGGAAAATGCAGAGGCTTTGAAAAAAAACTTGGAGTGTGACTTGATGAACGTCCTGTCTGTCACATCTTTACGGGCCAATCAGAGCAACAAAACACGTGACGTAGCCGTGACTGAGGAGTAAACTCCAAAGAGAACAGCATAACACGAACCATGGCGACTGTAGACATGTCAGTACACGACTTTGTCATTTTTGAGAAGAAAACAACTCACTGCTGTTCTTTGTTCTTCTTTTAACAAAGAAATGTCGTCAAGTTCTGATAAAACTGGCACTTTAGCTAACCTTGTAAAGCAGATGGATACGCCTGTTTCCATGTTTCTCACTGGTGAATCCATCTTGCAAAGCTCCCATCTGAACCGTTTGGGCCCGGAACGAAAGTGACAGGACCAATCAGCGTCGAGGGGCAGTACTTTCAGCCGCGGTGGTGTCGTGACGTAAGTAAGCAGCAACAAAAGCCCGCCGTTATGGCGGAAGACATTAGCGTGGATGCTGACAGAACAGTTATCCAATCACCCTCCTTTTTTCGAAGGTTCTGCCCGTTCCCAAATGCCGTCTATGGAAGGTTTTCCAGATGGATGTGCAAAACAAATCCATCTGGCGTGTCAGGTTACACTTTAGCAGCATCCACGCTAATCTCTTCCGCCACACTTGCATTGGTCTCCTGTTGCTGTTTGTTTACGTCACGACTCTGCCACGCCTGGAAGTACAGCCCCTGGTCACTGATTGGTCCTGTCACTTTTTAACCGGGCCCAAACTGTTCAGATGGGAGCTTTGAAAGATGGATTCACCAGTGAGAAACACGGAAACGGGCATATCCATCTGCTTTGCAGGGTTAGCTGTAAACAGGCGCCAGCCAGGAACCACACATTAGTCCTCTGTCTCTTACCCAACCCAATCAGTCTCTTAATAATATATCAGCATCTCCTTTAAAATCATGTTTATGACAAAATGAGGGAGAAAAGCTGTTAAAGAGTCTCAGCTGAGACTCATCTAGACCTTGGCCTCCCTTCATCTGTCTAAATGTGTGGTTGGAAGTGTGCAGGACTAAGTTGTTGGTGATCTGGATCACCTTCTCTCCAGGTAAACCTGTTAATCTGTGATAAAAATCCCTTTTTTAAGAATAGGGATCATAACCGGTAGATATGAAAATGTTCTGATGATTATTGCAGCATAAAGGTCCACCATAACCGCTGCTCTGCACTCCTTAACCCCCATCTGAAATTTGGGCATGATCACATGACTGCTAACAACCTATTCTTCCTCTTCTTGCTCCCTGTCCCTCTCCTATCAGCGTTGGTCCAGGCAGCAGGATTTCCCCTCTGATGGAAACAGGCTGTGGCTCTGTTGTATTGTTTCGGTGGCTTGTTCCCTCAAATGTCACTGCGCTGAGAGTGTGTTTGCTGCTCTCAGTTATAAGTTAAAGCAGAGCCGGCTACATGACTTACAAGACAGAATATCTGCAAAGGGGTCAGCAGAGTCTCTGAATGAGGTGTGCAAACTCAGATTCAGATCCAAATCATTTAAAGCACTCAAAATAAATCTGCTTGTCCCCTTTCCCCTAAATCCAAGCCTTATTTTTCATGTTTCCTGTCTTTAATGTCAGGTTTTGTCCAGACTTTGAAGGAGAACGTAGCTTATAAAAGTGTAGTGAGATTTTCTGACAAATTCACTCACAAAGATTTGAATTCTGGTTGTTTAAGTTAATCAGAGTGTACATTTAAGAAACAGACTATTTCATGGATTTTAAACCCCTGCTATGAAGCTCTGCTCTAAGGTCCACTTTGTGGATCAGTCCCAGAGGAGACGGACACACGGTCCGACCCTGAGAGATGTTGTTTTAGCTGTTGTTCGTCTGAATGTGAACGTGTCATTAACCGTTTATGTGGAGGAGAAGCAGGTTTGTTCGAAAGAGTATTTAGTCATGGACCAAAGTATTGGCACCCCTGGAATTTTTCCAGAAAATACACCATTTCTCCCAGAAATTGTTGCAGTTACAAATGTTTTTGGCATACACGTTTATTTCCTTTATGTGCATTGGAACAACACAATAAATCAGAAAAAAAAGCCAAAACTGACATAAGTTTACACAAAACTCAAAAATGGGCCAGACAAAATTATTAGCACCTTCAACTTAATATTTGGTTGCACACCCTTCAGAAAAAATAACTGAAACCAATGTCTTCCTATAACCATCAACAAGCTTCTCACACCTCTCAACTGGAATTTTGGACCACTCTTCTTTTGCAAACTGCTCCAGGTCTCTCAGATTTGAAGGGTGCTTCTTGCTACAGCAGTTTTGAGGTCTCTCCATAGGTGTCTAATGGGATTTAGATCCGGATTCATTACTGGCCACTTCAGAACTCTCCAGCTTTGTCTCCAACCATTTCTTGGTGCTTTTTGAGGATGTTTGGGGTCGTTGTCCTGCTGGAACACCCATGACCTCTGACCCAGACCCAGCTTTCTGACACTAGGCCCTACGTTGTGGCCCAAAATCTTTTGATAGTCTCCAGATTTCATGATTCCTTGCACACGGTGTTACACACCGTGTAACAGTCGGTTACACACCGTCGCGCGGTAACTACCCTGAAAACCAACTCCCTGCCGGAGGAGTCCCTCGAAATGCAACAGCAATGACGTAGATGTGCTTCGGTGAACGTCACAGCAGAGCCCGTCCACAAGTCCATCACAACCCCCCTTCCAAAAACACGTAGAGTACCTCACAATCTCTGCATATTAACATGTATAATGTACGATAAAACGTAGGGAAAAATATGGTCAAAATAATCAAAAAATACGTTTCAATGGTTGGTTCCACAATTTTTCTTCTAGTTGTTTTTGTATGATGGTAGAGCCATGTTGTAGAGCTCAGGATATTCCGACACCAACATAATGAGCTCCTCCAATGTTTGCTTTGACCTGTGAAGCCTGCTGTTTCTGGGTTCTCTCCCTCCTTCGATGTAATTGGCTGGTGCCAGGCGGCTGCCGCCAGAAAGTTAAACACGCTGAACTCCAAGCGGCAGGGCAAAATCTGTGCGCTTTTATGTGAGCGGCAACCGCTTCTGGGTCCTGCCACCGCGGTTAAAACCGCTCCCCGTGTGCCGCCCTTCCCTCATTAAAATGACTGAAGGCGGTGTGTAACCGGCTTACGCCTCAATCCTTCTGGGAGAACATTTTGTGGACAGATGAGACCAAGGTAGAGCTTTTTGGAAAAGCACGTCATTCTACTGTTTACAGAAAACAGAATGAGGCCTACAAAGAAAAGAACACAGTACCTACAGTCAAACATGGTGGAGGTTCAAGGATGTTTTGGGGTTGTTTTGCTGCCTCTGGCACTGGGTGCCTTGACTGTGTGCAAGGAATCATGAAATCTGAGACCATCAAAAAATTTTGGGCCACAATGTAGGGCCTAGTGTCAGAAAGCTGGGTCTGTGTCAGAGGTCATGGGTGTTCCAGCAGGACAACGACCCCAAACATCCTCAAAAAGCACCAAGAAATGGTTGGAGACAAAGCTGGAGAGTTCTGAAGTGGCCAGTAATGAATCCGGATCTAAATCCCATTAGACACCTATGGAGAGACCTCAAAACTGCTGTAGCAAGAAGCACCCTTCAAATCTGAGAGACCTGGAGCAGTTTGCAAAAGAAGAGTGGTCCAAAATTCCAGTTGAGAGGTGTCAGAAGCTTGTTGATGGTTATAGGAAGACATTGGTTTCAGTTATTTTTTCTGAAGGGTGTGCAACCAAATATTAAGTTGAGGGTGCTGATAATTTTGTCTGGCCCATTTTTGAGTTTTGTGTAAACTTATGTCAATTTTGGCTTTTTTCTTCTGATTTATTGTGTTGTTCCAATGCACATAAAGGAAATAACATGTGTATACCAAAAACATTTGTAACTGCAACAATTTCTGGGAAAAATGGAAAAATTCCAGGGGTGCCAATACTTTGGTCCATGTCTGTATGAGATTGTTGAATGAAAAATGATCAGTGAAACCTTTTTCCCATCCACACTTTAACGATGTAAACAGAGTTTCTAAAAAATGCCCTATCATGCCGTTAGTGAGTGCATGAAAGGTCAAAACACAGAAAAAATGTTTTTTTCAAAAATACGTGTGGACCAATTTGGACCTTTTTATCCTGATAATTCATCTTAATGCTGATCACTGTGTTAAACTGCTTCAAACACAACCTGTGACTGATGTGTCATTGTCCGCCCTTCAGATCGAACTATCTCTCTCTCCCTGCTCGCTCGCCCCATGTGTTTAATGACTCTGCTCATAAAGTGAACTCTGATTCCCAGCAGCCTCGGTGCCTTAACGAGCATTGACGATTAATCCTCCCTAACGAGCCGACTAATCACAGCTCAGATTTACTGCATACAGTCTTACAGGATATTGATCGGCTCTCGCTCACTTTGACCCTTTCAGGGCACCATACTTTAGCCGATGACATCATCGGGGTAAGAGCAGACTCACTGCAGGTTATTTTTTTTTAATTTAAGGCCACAAATGCTTTTTTATCCGGAGGAGTCCAGGCTTCAGTGAGAGTAAAACAGGCAAGGATCTGTGAGTCTGTGCTGAGTTTTATTTGTTTTCTCAGAGTGATTTAATCTGGCAGACTGAGACTGTTCCTCATTATGTTAATGAAATCAACTCATTTAAAAAGAAGGCAGCAGGCCTCGCACACTTACACTGACTGGATAGTATATGGTTTGTGAAACTGACTCCTCTGATTGGTCAGCAGACCCGCCAATCATAGAGCTACCTTTCATAGCAACCGTGTCAGGGCTCCTCCTGATTGGACTATCGGAGCCTTTAAAGGAACTCTTAAATCATGAGTCGTGTCCAGCAGAGGCGCGGCCTTACCGTGGTAACAGTAAGGCAGCTACATTTTTACAAAGGCCGGCTTTCAAAGGAACTGCCTTACACATTTTGAAGTGACCTTTACTGCAGCCAGCCACTAGGGGGCGATTGAGATAATTTAGCCTCATGTTTCTGGGCCTGTCATATCGCTTATCACTGACACTGTGCTCTGATTGGTGGAAAATCTGGCCAGGTGTTTGGTGTTTATTCTTATGCTGAGATGTTACACTCTCAAAGATCCTGATCTGGAAAGATGATGCAGAAAATGTTTGCTTTAGTTAAGAAAAGCTGCTTAGTTTGATCTGTATCTCTACGTTTTGAGAGAATTGACAAAATACTGATGAAATGAGTCCAGAGAACAGCGAGAATGCTGTCCTTACACGTTTCAAATGTAAAGCATAAATGAGCCTTAAATGGACTTATTGATGCTCAGTAGTGGCTGTGTGTTTTAGTGTGTATTTGTGTGAGTGTGTGTCCTTAGCTGGCTCAGCCTGTAACAGTGAAGTGTGTGTAAGTGTGTGTGTCAGCAGAGAAAATGATCAATAGCCATTTAAACCCACACTGCCTCAGCTCAGATGGAGCAGAGTGTTTGTACAGGTGTAACTCTGCAGGGCTAACCTGTTCCACTCCGTTTACCTCTGCAGGCCGACTGCACAACCAGTGTGTGTGTTTTTGTTGTTCAGGTGTGTGTGAGAGTGTAAGGCTGAATACACACTAGAACACTGGGGGGCTTTAGGCACGATTTAAAGCGATTGTTGGTCCAAATGATCCTAAACTGTGTACTGCTATGGAGTCAGAGCCTCCCTGATGTTGAAGCATGAATATCAGACATCGAACAGATCAGGCCGTGCATTCACCAGGGAGAGTTAGCAGAGTGAGAGGTGTCACTTATTGGATGCTGAGGGAAACTGAAACAGAAGACTAACCAGTAGAAATCCAGAAACAGTAAGCCAAGGCCCTGCAGTCATTGATCATCCTCCATGTTTGTTTTTCTCCTGCAGTCACGTTTGATCCTAACCTTGCAAAGCAGATGGATACACCTGTTTCCTTGTTTTTCACTGGTGAATCCATCTAGCAAAGCTCCCATCTGAACTGTTTAGGCCCGGTTAGACAGCGACAGGACCAAGCAGTGACGAGGGGCAGAACTTTTAGGCACGCCAGTGTCGTGACATAAACAAGCAGCAGCAAGAGCTGGTGCAGTTATTGAGAAAGAGATTAGCATGGATCCTGTTTAAGTACCAGTTTTATCAGAACTTGACGTTTTCATGAAAAGAAGAACAAAGATCATCAGTGGGTTGTTTTCTTTTCAAAAATGACGAAAGTCGTGTCGAGTACTTACATGTCTATAGTCGCCATGTTCCACGTTATTCCTCAGTAGCAGCGCAGCTCGATAGCAGCTACGTCACGTGTTTTGTTGCTCTGTTTGACCCGCAGAGATGTGACAGACAGAACATTCATCCAATCAAACTCTGAGTTTTTTTAAAATCCTCTGCCTTTTCCGAAACGTTTCCTATTGAAGCTTTTCCCAGATGGATGTGTGAAACAAATCCGTCTGGCGTGTCAGGTGAGTTTGATCCTGAGTTTCTGTGAGATCTGTGAAGTCGTCTCTGCCAACGGCGGTTGTGTGACTCAGTCGTCTAGTGCAGTGGTTCTCAGCTGCGGGGTCAGGACCAAAAAGTGGGTAGTCACTGTTTCCGTGATGCAAAAAGTCTACGATGCGTTTTTATTTTGAAGGTCATGTCTCCATCTCTTTGTCTGATTGTATCATTCTGTTCATCTCAAGTGCAAATTTCCCAAAATCTCATCAAAAATATTTAGTTATGTTTGAAAATTTTAAGAAATTGGGGCCACAGCTTGTCATTAAAAACAGGCCTGCCCACAGAGGTGGCTAGGCCCCTGAAAAGCCTGGTCAGCCCATTCCCAGCATTTATCAGGCAATAGCTGGGTTTCCATTACCCTTAGAAATGCGCAAAATCTAAATAGCGAAATTTAAAAAATGGTTATGGAAACACCTGACTTTCAAAAAAACCTCTCAAATATCGCAAAGAAGTTTTTACGCTCTCCTGACGAGGTTTTTCAGGCATTTCTATATAGAAATATATTGCAAAAGTGTAAAGGATACACTTTTTCCGCATTTACAAGTCGTACATGACGTATGGTGTCACATGACCAGTCACTCCGAGACAACATGACACGGTACATGTGGGCAGAAGAGGAGACAAGACTTTTCTTATCATACTTCTACCCTTATGCGTGGCTTTTGCCGTACGTACGGACTTTACCTCTGAACTAGCATCTGTTGCCTTCGTCTTTTGTTCTAAAGTATCAAAGCAACCGCCGTAGATGTAACCAAAACCGCAAAGACAAGCAACAGGTTTTGAGCGTCAAGCTTCCCTTCAGTGGATTCACGCGAGATGAGATTTTACAAGAATTGCAAGGTCTCTGCCCAAAACTCCCTTCAATGGAAACGCATTCAAAGCGCAGTTGTACTTGATTGAAATTTAAGAAATATCACTTTTATTTTGTGAAAAACTGTAATGGAAACCCCGCTAATGATGGCCAATGGATTCTAAAATTGTAAAGGATATGATAATGGAAGCAAAAAAAGCTCCTTTCTTCATCTTTTAAGCAACTCTTATCATGGCTGACACCCAGATCCTTCCATGTTGTCTCTCTCAGAAACCTTCTTCATCAAAAAGTTGGATTCAACAAACCTCTACTGAGAAAGAAAGAGAACATCAACAGACTTTTAGATGAGTCAGCACTTTTTAAAAATTATGTTAAAGATCAAATTCAGGTTTTATTGGAGATGTGATCCGTGAGAGTGAACTGGATCTAATCCTGTGAAACCAGAGCCATGAGACACACTCACACACTCTGTAACCTGATCACGGATCGATACGGAGCGCTGTGGTCGATGGAGAGCTCAGACCGTGAAGAACGTTTCTGACAGCTCCATCTCTGCTCACGCCCAGTTTTACCATTTTAACTTCATTTTATCAGAAAATCTAAGCAAAGTAGGGTTACATTTTAGAAATACGTGTAGAGAAAGAACATTAAAGGGGACATATTTTACCCTGTAAGACAAGTTTATATCGGTCTCAGATGTCCCCAAAACATGCCTGTGAAGTTTGTTGCTGAAAAACACTCCAGTGTTGGATGTTTGTATGTCTGAAAACTCCTCTGTTTCACAACTATTAACGGCTGCAGAGGGCTGGGAAGGTGAAGTCGGATCATCCAACTCCGCCCACGATGACGTCCGTTGGATGATCCAACTCCGCCCACATCCTTTGCTTAGCTTTAGCTTAGGTTTAGCATTTTCATCTCAACTGGTTAAGCTTAGGGGTAGCTCATTGGGGTAGGTGTATATTTGCCATGCTGCAGCGTGCAGCAGCACACACCCATACGCTGGGGCTGTATGGCTGACTCCGCCCTCTCAGGAAATGCATGTGTCTTAATGGGTGTGGCTTCTCCTCTCACCTGGCAGCTGAGAGGAGGACCAGGGCGGATCTTTATTCCAAGCAGGGAGGGCCAACCCAACCTGGGGGCGGGGCTAACTCCCCACATGACATCATGAGGGGACAATCTGAGAACTGTGTTTTTCAGCACAAATTTACTGAAAGGTGGAGAAAGAGAGGGGGGAGGGAAGGCAGTTTTCTGATAGTTGAGGGGATTGTGGACAGGCATGGGGCACATTTTTTTGTTGGAAAAAACCTGAAAAAGTGATTTTTGCCTAATATATCCCCTTTAACCCTTTCAGACTTGCACAAATTTTTGGCAAAATTTAATTGTGAAAAGGTAAGCAGCATTTTTGTACCATTAATCTGGTGTGCAGTAGTTTGTCTGCAGTATTTTCATCCTTGGAACAAAACATTTACCCAGTATTGATTAAACTTCTATGTTTGCTTCCCTGGTAACAAACAGGGATCAGTATCAATAGTGGGGATGCTGAGCATCCCCACTATTGATAGTCACGTCGGCCATTTTGTGTATTATTCTGCTTCCACGCCGGTTATCTCCTCCTTCATACTTTGTCATATCGACACCGTTTAAACTCTAAAAAATTTAGTTTCTTTGTCATTCGACTGCTATGACTTTTCCCATTTCTAACTTTTACAATTTTTAAAATATAGCTATTTTCATGCTATTTTCAGCTATTTTTATGCATTTTCAGCCACTAGATGCAATTTTCAGCTACTTTTAGGCCAAACTCAGCTATCTTTGTGCTATTTCCAGCTTTTTTAGGCTACTTTAAGCCAGTTTTAGCCTTTTTGAGCTACTGAATGACATTTTCAGATACTTTTATGCCATTTAATGCTATTTTTATGCTATTTTCAGCTATTTTTTTGCCTTTGGCTATTTTGAGCAGTTCTTCCACAATTCAGCTCCCCCACGCAATTTTAGCTAAAATAGCAATTTTGATCTAGTTTTTTAGTCCAATCATGTAGAATGTATTTTTCTATTCTAACAGAGATATTAGACATCTGTGAACAATGCCAAATTTAAAAAATGACAATTTTAACATTTTTAAATAATGTTCATCTGATAATTGAGTTTTCATTAGCAGCTATTGGACAGACAGCAGGCCGCAGTTATGGTGGCAACAGTCAGAAATCAGCTGTAAGATTCATTTTTATGTCAGGATATTTTCTGTAAAAAAAAATGTCTGGTTACAAAAATAAATTACGAAAACTCCAACACATTGGGTTCTGCATTATCACTGCAACATTTCTGAGGTTGGCCAAATGTTATATACTTTAAACCATCAGGACCCACCCCCCCCTCCCCATCAGAAATCACGACCCAAAGTTTTTAAGCATTTTCAATTGCTTCAGTTTATTTATGCACATGTTGCAGTTTGGATCTTGAATGGAACAAAACAGAGAGACAGAACAACTAAAACATGTTAAAAGTGCACAGATACTAAAAGCATGCATGCATACAATTTATTATTACTCCCTCTTCCCTGGACAGCATGCAGTTTTAGTGAATGTGAGGAATTATCCAAAGAAAATTAGATTTAAAAAAAAGTGGAAATTGTGAGAAAATGAGATTGGAGACTGAAATTTAACATTATCACAGGAAAGTAAGAGAAATAAAAAGCATGATTCATGTTTACTCAGGGCTCCCATACATTAAAGACTTTTGTCACTACCTCTTTTCAGGTACTTGTTTCCAACTGGAAAGAGCTTCACGACCCACACTTGGTGGTGCAGCCATAGGTCATAATTCAGTCACAGAGAACATGGAGTACAAAAGTTAATCTCGGAGGTGAAGAACCACAGAATTTCACATGAAACCACACATCCTCTGTAGCAACCATGATCCTTTTAACTTCCAAATGTACAAACCTATGGTAGAGCCAAAGAAAACTCTGTATAAAATCAAAGCGAACAGCAGAACCTGTTGTCTACCTACTGTTCCTGTGTGAACTCGTAGTTCTCCAATCTGCTGTGTGCTTGGAACATGGCAGGAGTGGCGTATGTGAAATTAGAGGGTTAGATCTAGTCCACATGGCACCAATCTAACATATTCTCAGTGTAAATTTTCCAGTCTACAGCTAATGTTAATGACAGAACAGGATTCTTCAACATGGTTTAAGGTTTTACTAGTTATTTTTCTACTTTAACAAACAAATGAACAAAAAACACAAAAAGATCCTTTACTGGGGTCTTTACTTGAGAAAACAGGGCTGGAAAATCACACAGGGCAGAACGCTATGAAAGACAATCAGGGACTAATGAGACACAGGTGAGGGGGATAAAGGGGGAGTCAGGGGGTAACGAGACACAGGGGAGTGGGATAAAAGGGGGAGTCAGGGGGTAACGAGACACAGGTAAGGGTGATCAGGGGTGGAGTCAGGGGCTAACAAGACACAGGTGAGGGTGATCAGGGGTGGAGTCAGGGGGTAACAAAACACAGGTAAGGGAGATCAGGGGTGGAGTCAGGGGGTAACCAGACACAGGGGAGTGGGATAAAGGGGGAGTCAGGGGGTAACAATACACAGGTCAGGGAGATCAGGGGTGGAGTCAGGGGGTAACCAGACACAGGGGAGTGGGATAAAGGGGGAGTCAGGGGGTAATGAGACACAGGTAAGGGTGATCAGGGGTGGAGTCAGGGGGTAACGAGACACAGGGGAGGGTGATCAGGGGGTAACAAGACACAGGTAAGGGTGATCAGGGGTGGAGTCAGGGGCTAACAAGACACAGGTGAGGGTGATCAGGGGTGGAGTCAGGGGCTAACAAGACACAGGTGAGGGTGATCAGGGGTGGAGTCAGGGGGTAACAAAACACAGGTAAGGGTGATCAGGGGTGGAGTCAGGGGCTAACAAAACACAGGTAAGGGAGATCAGGGGTGGAGTCAGGGGCTAATGAGACAAAGGTTAGGAGTGGGATAAAGGGGTGGAGTTTGGGGCTAAGAAGACACAGGTAAGGGTGATTGGGGGTTGAGTAATGGGCTAACGAGACACAGGTGAGGAGGATCAGGGGTGGAGTCAGGGGCTAATGAGACAAAGGTTAGGGTGGTCAGGGGTGGAGTCAGGGGCTAACAAGACACAGATGAGGGTGATCAGGGTTGGGAACAGGGGCTAACGAGACACAGGTGAGGGTGATCAGGGGTGGAGTCAGGGGGTAATGAGACACAGATGAGGGTGATCAGGGGTGGAGTCAGGGGCTAACAAGACACAGATGAGGGTGATCAGGGGTGGAGTCAGGGGCTAACAAGACACAGATGAGGGTGATCAGGGTTGGGAACAGGGGCTAACGAGACACAGGTGAGGGTGATCAGGGGTGGAGTCAGGGGCTAATGAGACACAGGTGAGGGTGATCAGGGGTGGAGTCAGGGGCTACTGATACACAGGTGAGGGTGATAAAGTGGGGAGTCAGGGGCTAACGAGACACAGGTGAGGGTGATCAGGGGTGGAGTCAGGGGCTAACAAGACACAGGTGAGGGTGATCGGGGTGGAGTCAGGGGCTAACAAGACACAGGTAAGGGTGATTGGGGGTTGAGTAATGGGCTAACGAGACACAGGTGAGGAGGATCAGGGGTGGAGTCAGGGGCTAATGAGACAAAGGTTAGGGTGGTCAGGGGTGGAGTTTGGGGCTAAGAAGACACAGGTAAGGGTGATTGGGGGTTGAGTAATGGGCTAACGAGACACAGGTGAGGAGGATCAGGGGTGGAGTCAGGGGCTAATGAGACAAAGGTTAGGGTGGTCAGGGGTGGAGTTTGGGGCTAACGAGACACAGGTGGGGGGGGGATAGGGTGGAGGTGACACAATCATTAACAGGAACAAAATATAAACAAAACCTTAGGAAACTTGATGAACTGTGTTCACTCTTTGACTTTCAGAGCGGATTTTCAGACCTAAACAAATGCCCTCTTTGGACACACCTCCTCCATCCCTTCAGCCCCTCTTCTAACCCTAATGCTGCCAGTTATGATCAATGCTAAATGTATTGGTTTGTATTGGTGTTGGTCTGGATTGGCCAAAAGTCTCTCATTTTTTATCTTGCTTTCACAGTCAATCAATCCTTTCTTAAATGTCTGATTGCTTTATGTATGAACTTTCTCTGTTTCTGCGTGTTCAAAATCAAAATGAGAAATCAAACTGACGGAGTAAAGCTGCAGCAGCCAAAGTCTAGATATACAGTAGGTGTGTTTGTCTGAAAAGTCCTGAACCATCAAACAGACTCAGAGAATGCCAAACACTTTTCTGTTTCACTAAGGACTGAGAAATCCCGGACTGAAGTCAGCTCACTGGAACACCTGAGCCTCTATCAGATACTATCTGAGGGTTTTTATGGTGTGTGTTTATGGTGTTTAAGTGTTCCTTGTCACGTGTTTAAGTAAACAGTGAAACTCTCCATCTGTCTTTATTTTGTGGTCAAACACGTTTACATTAAAAATATCTTTTCTGTACACGTGGGCGTTTCCTCACCCTCTCTCTCTGCTCTCTGATTGGCTCACAGACACACTGCTTGTCCCGTTGCCATGACAACCAAGAAACAAATATTTGGAGCTATGTGGCACCTTCCACTCACATTCCAGGATTGGCTGTTGTGGAAACTTCTCCTGTCAGCCGTGCTGTTCTCCTCCTCCAGCTGGCTCTCAGTCCTCGCTCCACGCCTCCCCCCCGTCCTCCTCCTCCTCCTCCTCCTCCCTGTAGATAAATGGGCTCTTTGTCTGCTGTTAGAATGAACTTGGGAACAGTAGTAGAGGCAGTGCTGTGATGTAGGAACATTTTTGTGATAATGACAGTTCTGACACTTCACTGAAACACAACAACTGCTGCTCTTGAACGTTTATTTCTAATGTAATGGACTAAAGTCCCAGTCCGATTCGTACCTTGGTTTGGGATCACAGTTTGGCCCAACAGGAACACCAAGAAGTCCCAGATGCACAGCTCTAGTTTTGTCTCACTGATTAATGTGAGCTGTTGTAGTAGCTGGGTAGTGACAGTTCCAGATAGTTCCACCTTATGCTTGAACTCCCTGTGATAGTCGGTACAGTCTGTAGACGACTGAAAATAATCAAATAAAGATAAATATTTTGATTTTAAAATCTGCAAAATGAAAAGAAATGAAGAACATCTGCTGATTTGAAATTTGAAAATAAACACAACAGAGAAAATCAAACTTAACTACATTTCTCCAGTTAGAGGTATTTGTCATCAGACTGCTTGCACCAAACTGTGACGATCCAGGGTGAATACAAATATAGTAAAAATATAGTAGTGTTTGCATCTTGATCTGATACACCCCTTTGAAGATACCATTATTTGTTTGAACCCAGCCATTTTTCATGTGTGCAAAAGTATTGGAACATGTGGCTGACAGGTGTGTTTTGTTGCCCAGGTGTGTCCTACTATACTGATCATTTGCTGATTTTCTACTGAAGGCAACAAGTGTTTTGATTGGTCTGATGTGTGCTTATCTTGAGCAGAATTGACAGGGGTCTGGAAAATATTAGCTGCAATTGCACTGTAAAATTACTAGGGCTGTCAAAATGAATGTGTTAATTTGGATTAATCCATCATCATGATTAATCTGATTCAAAATTTTAATGCAATTAATCCATCTACAGCACAGAATGACTCAAAATCCCTGAAATGTCTCTGGCAATGCATTTTGGGCAGTTTGTCCAAGTAGGGTTACCGTCAAGCATGCGCAAATGGGCCGTTGATCCGGTAGTGACCAACCAAATCGATATGGAAGATGCTAGACAGCACGTTGGCCCTCTTGATGGGAAATTTGAGTACAAAAAAACCCAAGATGGAACAGTCGACCGACAAAGTATTACGCACATTCTGCAGGAAGGAGTTTTCTTTTCACCGAAGCACTTCCAGCTTAAAATACCACTTTAACGCAAAACATACGTTCGTCAGGGATTCTGCTAGCACTCTGGCTTATGCGTCGCCAAGCTTGCAAAATAAACCACGATTAATATAGATTAAATGTGAATGTTATTTAATCATGATTAATCTAAATTAATCCACAGCAACCCTGTGATTAATCTGAATAAAAGTTTTAATCGTTTGACAGCACTAAAAGTTATGTTTCCAGTGCTTGCATTGACCTGCTACATGCTTGGAAAAAAAAATCTGAGAAAATAAAATGCATGAAAAAAAACCTGTCTGATGTAGATGGGTCTTAAGCCACATATTCTTTCCCAGGCGTTCATTCCTGACCCACTGAAAATGGCCTGAACCATCAGTTGAGAATCTAGGGTCTTGCAGTTATTTTAAAATCCTTTTTGCCCCCGGCACATCTAAGATCAGGACAAAGTTTCGAGGCACACTGAAACTATATCTAAAAGAAATAGCCTCTTACATGTTACAGTAAGTCCAGGCAGGCCACAGAGTCAAGCGCTGCCATATAACTGAAATCAGCTGACAGCGCAAGCCCTCATCAGCTGATTGCGAGTGGATTCATTTATTCAGCACACTATTGGCTGCCATGTTTAAACTGCTCTTACCTGGCTATGCATTGCTGCTCCTTCTTCAAGCCTCTTTTTCAACCCTCCTCCACCCCAGCTCCTCCTTTATTCTGCCTCTGACTTTATGAGTGTTGTCACTGATGCCTGCTCTGCTTTGGGGTGTTTTTCTGCTTCTCTTCCCATCCCGGGCTTTCCTTGCAGGCTCATGGAGAGGGGATCAAAACAGTCAGATGCATGAAAGCAATGAGCGCAAATTTATAACTGCTAATAAAGAAATTAATTTAGAACTACAAATCAAGCTGGTGACCCACTGGTCTAGCATGTGCATACAGAGGATTATAAAATAAAGACCAGCCGAAACTGTCCTTAGTCTGTAGTCTATCATGCATTTTTAAAGTCATAATGATATAAACACATTCTGGTGTGTCGGTAGCTCTAGTAATCACAGTAAGAGTCTGAACAAAGAGATCAGTGAGTGCAGCTGCAGAGATTAATTTATAACCTCTGATTTTGCTCCAAGTTCTCAGGCCAGATAAGAACCTGCTCTGTGTCTGTGTGCTGCAATCAGCGGCTAACTCTGTGGAATGCACTTCCGTCCTCTCAGCCAATCATTAATCTGTATTTACTCAGCACTGCTCGGCCGTGAGAACCTACCTCTGCTTTAAGAGAGAGCGAGCGTCTGTGTGAGTGCAGTCGGACTGGTTTGTCAGAGAGGAACAGGAACGTTTCAGTCGAAACTGTGCCGCTCATAAACACGGAGACTGATGGAGAGTTCACAGCCAGCATGGTGGCCCCTCCTCTCTCTGTGAAGGCTCTTATCACACACTCACTCTGTGTTTGTGTTTGAGTTAATGCAGAGTGGTGCAGGGTACACTCTGTGGGCTCACACTACAGGATAACGGGGTTTAGTTTGGGCCGGATTTCCAAGCAGAGTGCCCGATAGTTCTGAAGATTATCCTGACAGATTTTCCTGCGTTTCCACTTATGAATAAAAGTTAACTGAAGAATATCCAGCAAGGATGAAATTTCATGAACCATCCCAATACAAAGGTGGCATCCATCAAGGTACCACGCTCAAAGTCACTGAGCTCTTCAGAACAACCTGTTTAGGATCACAAATGTTTGTAAAAGGAGACTGCATGGCTAGGTGGTAAACTTACACACCTGTGGACAAATACTTTTGTCCATATTGTGTATGTATGAAACGATACAGTCTCTGTTTTAAAGAATTACAACTACTCACAAACCTAGAACTACCAAGAGAAACAGGAGTGCCCCTGCCTGGCAGTTCTATGCCTCCACGAGAGGCGACAGTGACCTTTGACCTCCAAAGTCCGATCAATTCATCCTTGAGTCATCTTTCACCATTTTGTGCAAAATTTAAAGAAAGTCCCTCAAAGTGTTTTTGACATACTGAGTTCACAAGAAGGGCTCAGACTAATGGATGGACAACCTGAAACCTCGACACCTCTGTGTCCATCAGAGGAATGAAACGTTTTCTTCTTCAGATACTGAAGGCCAGGACTCCACACATAAACACGTACACAGCAACACAACGACCACACACTCTGAGAGGTAAGCTGAGGTCGTGGCGCAGCAGCCTGACCCAGTATCCATGTGTTCTGTCTCTATCGGGTGTCGTCATGTGTTTTATCTGTGTTAATAAATAATGAGCTTCAGTCTCTGCTTGAATCCAGGTCAACAACCACGTAAAGATTCAGGAACACGTCCCTCTGCTGCTTTCAAACTCTGCTCCCATCTCTGCTTTCAGCACGCAAACAAACCCGAGCACACTAAACTCAGCTTCGTTTTACTGGGCCCGCTTGGGACGGGGATATTTTAGGTGAAGACATCACTTTTTAGGGCGAGAGTACAGCCAACAGACTCTTGTATCATCTCAGCGGTGGACTCAGACTTTATTTCTGAGCTAACCTTGGCAGTTTAACTCCATACTGGAGCTCAAAGCTGCCCATAAGGGGAATAAAGGGGGAAGCTGCTGATCGGGGGGCCCATGGAGGTCAAGAAAATCCTGGTCCATTGTGAAGTTAATCTGTAATAACTATATCATATATCTAACCTGAATAATAACCACCAGCAAAGAAAGTATTTTATTATTTATGCTGTGGTACAAACCTTGTTCAAAATGTAATCCTCTTTTCTTGAAACAGAATTCCATTTCAATTGGTAATGTTAAAAATGGGGATGAGCACATTAAACTAAATGATCAGGAGTAAAATCAGACTGCATACCTAAGCCATAATGTCAACAAACATCAGGACACCATAAAATAAAGTAGAGAGAACTGATTAACTTTAGGGGAGAATAATTAAATAACTGTAAAATAAAGGAAAAAAAAGCAGAATTGGGTTAAAGTGGCAAAAACAGGTTGAATAGTCAAAAAATGAAATGAAAAACATGGCAGAAATGGGTGGAAGAATAGTGAGTGGTTAAAAATGTGCAAAATCTGGTTAAAAGTGGTAAAAATGCATGGAAGAAAGGTGAAAATGGTTAAAAAGTTGCAAAAATTGATAAAAAATAGCAAAAATGGGTGGAAAAATGTTGAAATGTTGTTTACAAAGTTACAAAAATTGATTTAAATTGGCAAAAATGCATGAAATAATGTTGAAAGGGGTTAAAAAGTTTCCAAAAAAAAATGGTGAAAAGTTGTAAAAATGGAAGGACAATTTTGAAATGTGGTCAAAAAGTTGCAAAAAATTATAAAAAAGTGACAAAAAATCTCTGGAAGAATGGTGAAAAGCTGTTAAAAAGTTTCAAAATTGAGTGAAAGTTGTAAAAATGGAAGGACAATTGTGAAATGTGGTCAAAAAGTTGCAAAAATTCATAAAAAGTGGCAAAAATCTGTGGAAGAATGGTGAAAAGCTGTTAAAAAGTTGCAAAAATGAGTGAAAAGTTGTAAAAATGGAAGGAATATTGTGAAATGTGGTCAGAAAGTTGCAAAAACTGGTTAAAGTGACCATACTGGGCAAAAATGGGTGGCTAAAGTAGCGACAAGGATTCGAAAATGGCAAGGGGCAAAAATGGGTGTAATGTGGAAACAAAAATGGGAACTGAAGTGGCAAAATGGGTGGAAAAAGCATTATGGGGTTTTAAATTGGCCTGAATAAATAATTTGAATATTACAACCCAATAACAGCTGAAATAACTCTTAGCCAGGATGCTAGTACTATGCTACTGATCCAACACACATGCATTGACATTATCAATAAATCCCAACTGGGACGGGCCCATTCACTGGGTTTTTCAGGGGCACAGCCAGTTCTGTGGGCAGGCCTGCTGGAGCTATAAGAAGTCAAAGCAAACATGGTCCAAACATGGACGTTTAATCGTCTTCAAGAAAACTTCACTGAATTCTCTCAGAGCTTGTCTTTAACCCTTCAGTCTCCAGTGAGCTGAACTTGGGTTAAAATGTTCAGAATGCAGCTGTTTGAAACAAATGTTGCATTCAGGTGTGTCAGGATATCTCAGCTGCCATTAGTGGATAATTAAAGGTATTCCAGGTGAATGACTCCAGCTGATTGATTAATGACCTTTGATGCTTTAATGGGCACGTTCTGTCAAACAGCCGTGTGAGTGAGTGACGTCTGCAGACTGACGAACATTCAGGCGGACATGAAGTGAAACGTTTAGGTGTAATGATCCAAAATGAGCCATTTAAATGGCACTAATGACCCGCTGTGGGTGTGAAGTGGGGCTGTGATAACACAGCTGGACTAACAAACCCATCATTCCTGACTCCTGGAGCAACTTATTACTCCAGGAGTCATGTAAACAGAATGCAGTCGTGCTCCTTCTCAGATAAAGGCGATCAGCAGATTATGAATATTTTAAGGAGCACAGTAAAGTTTCTGCTGAATAATCTGTTTATTCAGTGCATGCTTATTTTTGTTTTATAACATCTGAGCATGAGTAAACACATGAGCAGAAGCAGAAACAGACATGGTGAGCTGCAGCGTTGGGATGAGACATTCTGCAGTAAATCTGAAACACTCAGGGAAAGAAGGGGTATGAACATCCATCATACTTTGTGAAATACTTCAGAAAGTGCCTACAAACATAGAAACGGGTTTCTCAAGAATCATACGGCAGAATCACTGCTGTTAAAAATCACTGAACCTAGCCACACAACAGCACCAGTGAGTCTGATCCGGACACACCCATATTCAATGCTTTTGTTTGTGTCATGACCCTAACCTACCTTTGAGGATAGTGACGTAGATGTTGGGCTTTGTTGACAAGCTCCTGGCCAAGTGATGAAGAGCGCTGTCCATGTCTTCACCAGTTTGGCCAGAGTAGCACAGTCATGTGCATGAGTTTTAGGCTTGTAAGGCAATAAGGAGGCCTGAAGCCGAGCGTACACTGTAGGAATTTCTAAACCACCATTTTTGAGCTGCATGACTCACTTGAAAATCACGCCAACTATCAGCTGAATCATGCATCATTTGTTGGGCTGTGTACAGCAGGATATGACAGCCGACCACGGCCTGACCAGCTGCTCACGACTGTTCAGATGGATTTCCAACATGTTTGATATTTTGGTCGTACGACTCCAGACACTCCCACAGTGAGAGCAGAACCACGAGCAGAATCCTCAACTATGGGGTATTTGTTCTTTTGGAAACTATCAGACAGCATCTTAAATTACCATGGCAACAGCAGGAAGGACTTTCTAATGCCCCCCACCCCAGGTATAATAAAGGAAATAAACAGGCAATAAATATTTGCACAGTGTATGCCCCGCTTAATAATTCCCAATCCTGGGGCTGAAGGACGGGTTTTGGCTGCCAGTCGGCCTTTTCACCCCTGGTGATGCGTCCAGAGATAGCTTGTAGTTTTCAGGGCCCTTGGGACATCCACAGCACAACCAGGGGCTCGTAGCAATCCTACCTCCCTTGACAGAGCCCTAGGTCGTGATTACTTGCCACATCCACCTGTCTCCTCCCTAAAGGTGTGGACTTTGTTAATCATTCAGTAGATTATTTTCCCATGCCTTTGGTAATATACAAAGACATCCAGAGCACGCTGGGGGTTGTGTCAATCCTCCTTCCCGCCCTATCCATGGTGCCCTATCTAACTTTTGTCCCACACATGCCTAAAGGCTCTGTACAGTACTGAATGTTGGCTGATCACTTTGTCTGCCTTTGACTGATGTGGAAAGGACATATAAACACGTTTTTTTTTTCCCATAATGCATTACTGAAGGCCTTTGCACATCAAAGATTGCACAAATAAGTGGCACAAAAATGCCATAATTCTGAGGTGAATTCTGATGCATCTTTCTATGCAAATCAGAAGCAATCAATGTGATTTTCTGAGTAAATTATGCTCATTCTAAAACACATTCGTGAAAGTACATTGCAGCTTACATTGACCTGCTACATGCTTAAATAAAAACACTTTAGCACCAGTTATTTGCATGGAAAACTACCTCTGGTGTATAAGAACCTTTAAGCAGATCACCTGATCGTCCAGCAGGATCTCAATCAAAGTGAACGATGACCAGCTCTGATCAGCTCCCCAATCGGCCGTTTGATTCTTGCTCACCCCGAATTTCCATATACAGCGTGTGCGCCACTGCGCTGCGGAACACCGGCGAATCAAACTGCGGAGCACTTCGCTCCCTCTCTAGTCTATCAGAGCATTTCCATAGCCGGCGCTTCAGACCGGCAGCAGCGCGTGCCTGGAGCGCCACTCCACTTCGCTTTGTTTCAAATTCGCTGCAGGTCTATTTCAGCGCCGGCCGCTGCCAAACCTCATAAATTTACAGTCGTTCAGAAAGCACCAACCATGGACGTCACAAGAGTAGAACATCAAAATAAAACACAATAAAACACAATGCACGGACTCCCGACCGCAAATCATTACTTTATCAACATTACGTCTCATCCTGCAGCGAGAGCAAAGGGTCACCAAGAGGTCAGTGGGTCACAGAGCTACAGTGGCACCTTTGACGAGGAATACTTCAGTTTTGGGGATATTTAGCCAAAGAATTTTGCATAAAACCACAGATTCTTTAAGCAAACATGAACCTTTTGACTTTCTAATGTACTCACTCAATGAAGGAAGCAATAATATCATAGACTTATACTGGAAAGGATGATAAATTAACCCCAAAAGATAAAATAGTCCACTGTTGACATGCTATTCCTGCGTGAACTCGCAGTTCTCCCGTGATCTCTTCCTGATGATCAGGGCTGCGCGCCGTGGCGCAGTGCTCTAGACTCGCTTCCAGTGGGCGAGGTCGATCGCCTTGCAGTCGGAGCAAACCCGCAGCGCACACGCTGTATATGGAAATTCGGGGTCAGTCTGTCCAATGTAAACAGGAGCTTATAAGGAATATTTACTACACAGGAAACCAAGGTTTTGCTTTCATTCTTAAATTTCTCATCCTGACAAAGAAATGCATTTAAGAGTGCCTTTTCAAGTTCAAGCTGGAAGCAGCTCCAGAATGCACATGCACTCTGGGATCCAACAAAGAGTACGGCTACGGTGCTGCTCACAGTGTGAACATGGAAGAGCCTTTTTCAGTGCATCTCTCTCTCATTACCAGAAATTTATGAATGAAATTCAAACACTGGTTTTCTGTAAGTACGCCTTACGAGGAGCAGTTTTTACTGAACAGAGACCTCAAATCAAAACTAGATGTAGTAGTATTGAAAAGGAGGCCAGGGTGGGCTTGCTGGAAATGCCAAGGTTTGGGGGGTTTCCTGCTACAGAGGTCGGTTTGGGTGATTGAAATCTCAACCTATTACGGCCTCTGTAAAAAGACATGTCCTGTTACAATGATAAATAAGAATTTCTCTGTCTTTGAAAACTTTAGGAAACATTCGAGTTACTGGTAATCTGAAACGTTTCAACTAGACTAGTTGTTCAGCTTAGTTAAACTCGCATAGCAGATGGATTTGCCAGTTTCCGTGTTTCTCACTGGCAAATCCATCTTGCAAAGCTCCCGTCTGAACCATTTGGATTAGAAAGTGACAGGACCAATCAGCGATGAAGGGCAGTACTTTCAGGTGCGGCTGAGTCTTGACGTAAGCAAGTAGCAACAAGAGGTTGGTGCAATTATGGTGGAAGACATTAGCGTGGATGCTGCTAAAGCGCCAGTTTTATCAGAACTTGATGACATTTCTTTGTTAAAAGAAGAACAAAGAACAGCAGTGAGTTGTTTTCTTTTCAGAAACGACAAAAGTCGTGTACTAACATGTCTACAGTCGCCATGATTCGCGTTACGCAGTTCTCAATGGAGTTTACTCCTCAGTCATGGCTGTCACATGTTTTGTTGCTCAGATTGGCCCGTAAAGATGTGACAGACAGAACGTTCATCCAATCACCCTCCCAGTTAATTTTTCAAAGGCTCTGCCCTTTCCCAAACACTGGGAAACCTGACACGCCAGATGGATGTGGTGGATCGGGACCCAAAAGTTGGTTGCGAAGTCCTTTTCAGTGGGCTGTGTATGTGTGCCTGGAAGAAAACTCGCACCAAATTGTGTATAAGACTATAAAATATGCATGTTTTGTCCTGTTTCATTGTTTCTTTACACCGTTGGTACTGTCTTAGGCCCAAGCTCTGCTACTTTTTTATTAAATAAATCTGATTGAGAACCACTGAATAAGACTGTCTTGTACATCCTTTGCATGGACATATTTTACACTCATCTGGGAACGCTCCCATAGAAAGTGTTTGGGAGGACTTTTCAAAAAATGTGTCCGAATGGAGCAAGCATCTCTTTAGCTGACAGGCTACTGCTGCCATAGATAATGGCGGAGCTTCTTGGTGAAATGAATTCATGCCAAGCCCGGACAGGAGACGTGCATAAACCCATGCTAAGGCCGACCAGGTGATGAGCAACAACATCTTTTCTGTCACAGACAGCCTTCAGTGTGGCTCAATGCCCTAGTTTTGATAAAGATATGTGGTCCAGTTCTGATCAATCTGCCACTGTGGCTACATCAGAGCTAATCACTCCACTCGTGGCCACTGTACACAATAACTCACACATTGCCCTGTTTTCACGTCGTTTTAGAGTGAAAACACAAAAGTTTTGCAGCGTTTTGCCAACAGCATTTTGGTGCCTGAAAATGGAACTTTTTGGAAACGGGCTTCAGAGTGGAAGTTTTTCAAAACGCCCCTGTCTCCATGTAAACAGGGAAAATGGCACTTTCTGAAAATGAACATGCGCACTGCGGCTGCAGTAAATATCCACACGCAAGTAGGCTTATGACGCATGCACAGAAGGGAAGCCCAAAACAAAGATGGCCAACACCAGTGTACTGTTCATGTTCCTCACTCTTTTAAATTTAACTGTACTTCTCCAACAAAGTGTTGATTTACTTCACCATCACTTGGATCAGCGGAGACGTATTTGGTGCCTGCACCCGATTCCACTCACGCCGTGGAAGGGCGTATGGGTCAGAATCTGGTGCAGGCACGAAAAGCACACCGCCATCTACTGGCCTGGCATGTATACTACATCGTTTTTGGTGTTTCCCGCGGTCTCGTGTGTCATTTTGAAAACGTTGCTGTCTGAACGTGGAACTTTTTGGAAATGAAAACGGGAAACGAAGCAAAACGTTGTCATATAAACGGGGCAAATAACTAACCCTTTCCCTGTAACAATCACAGACTCATGCTGAAGCAGGTCAGCAGAAGAGAGAACCAGCTTTAATATTATGAAAAGCTTTTGGTGTTGTTTTTAGTCTTTATTTCATACAGGAACGTGGTCTTGTTCTGGTGAAACTGACGCTATGCTAAAGCTACACCCGAGCTAATCACTGCATAGAGACAGCCATAAAAACAGCTCTGAATACAACTAAACCCCGCCCATCGCTACTGCCTTGTTCTCTTTAGATGAAGCTGATTGGTCTGAACAGTTGTCGGTTGCAGCTTTTCAGGTTGGATATGCCTGATGACAGACATGAAGTCTGGCAAACCCATCTGCTTTGTTAAGATACTTTCAGACCTCAGTGTAAAATCATTTATATATCATAGGAATGATCACTTTTTAATCAAGAATCCTGCAGCATCCTCACTCATTTCTTAGATCTTCATGTGTCTCTCTTCTCCTCTTTGTCTTTGGCTTATTTTAACAGTTTGTGGGATGAAGTGCTGCAGACTAGACGTCACACACACTCACACACTTTCATTGAGCTCATCACACACTCCCGCCCTCTCTCTCTCCATCTGCTGGTTAGCTGTGGGAGTGTGACATCACCGACGACGAGGTTTCCATTGTTAGCCTTGACGTTCACCGCCTTCAGAGTGACCCGGTTTCATGACAGGACAGATCGCAGTGTTTTTTTATGTCTGAGTTTTCTGTGTGGCTCTTTCATGTTTTTGTGTGTTTTTGTGTGCAGCAGAGAAGTGAAACCAGCAAGTCCTCAGAGACGGCAGCGTGGAACCAGGACCTGAAATTCACAGATAGAAGAGTTTCGTTTCCTGTAGAGACGCTTCGCTCTCTCAGGCTGATAAATGTTTATGACAGAGAGAAATAAGCCACATATTCAGAAATGCTGATAGAAGAATATAAATGTAGGCAGAGATAAATATGGCTGTTTTCTCTGCTGTATCACTGGGTGAACTCTGGTTTTCAGAAAAGACTAAGATAGACGATATTGCCACTGAGTCTGTGTGAAGCAGAGTTTCCAGTAGACTTTTTTGCCTCTGGCCAAAATGACCGTTAGTCCTCAAGAATCCCAGACATTTCGGACAACTACCAGACATTTGCTCTGAGAAATTCTTCATTTTCAAAACTTTACCAGGATGTGTCTTTTTAGGTTGTTCAATCACCCAAACTCAAGGTTACATGGAAACTTCCCCCAACATACTGTAAGGTCAGACCAGCTCTGCCCACCTCAGCAGCCTCCGTCACTATACTACTTCCTGTTTTAACTGGATATTTCTGGATTTTTGTAGTAGGGACGTATGAGGTGCTTGGCTATAGTAGTGGCGTTAAGCTCCAGTGATTTCTGCGAACGCTGATCCTGTGGTTATGACGAACTCAGAGAGATCTGCAGCATCATGGCCGTAGATGGAAACGTTTTATCTGCTTAGTTTAACTAGTTTTACGTAAAAATGAGCCAAGAAAACATGTTGGTTCGCCTGCACACTGTATCGAAAACATGCCAAGCACTTCATTTCTCCCCCTAAAATAAAACCTCTGTGTCAGGCTCTAATTTACAATGCAGCTTTCGGCATTTTGTCTCCTTCCGCCTCCTTGCAGTATCCTCTGATCAGCTGTGAAGGTCTGCAGGCTTCTACAGGAATATTAACACCACACCAAGCTGAAACAAAGATAATATGGGTGATTTCACCTTGAGTGGCGATGATCATATTTTTAAGAACTGCAGAACTCCGAAGAGGAACCGCAGGCGAGATCCTGAGCATGGGTTTGCATTTTCCCCATCTACACTACCAGGTAACTCAGGATCTCTCCTGCTCAAAATTTTCAAATGAAGTTTCTCTCCTCTCTTTCAGCCCGCTGACTCTCCATCTGTAGAAGTTCTTCTTCATTGTACTCCGGTTCATATGAAATATCCTCTAACCTGGCATCCATCTGGTAAACCTTCCATAGACGGTGTTTGGGAAAGGACAGAGCCTTTAAAATAAAACTGGGAGGGTGACTGGATGAATGTTCTGTCTGTCACATCTCTACGGGCCAATCAGAGCAACAAAACACATGACATAGCCGCTGCCGAGGAGTGAACTCCATAGAGAGTGCCTCATAACACGAATCATGGCAACTTTTTGAAAAGAAAACAACTCACTGCTGTTATTTGTTCTTCTTTGAAAGGAACCCTGCATGATCAGACAACTTCATCTTGTTGGATAGATATTTGTATCTCTCATATACATACTAAACTAAAACACTCACAACATATCTGCATTTTGAGTCATTTGAGTTCATTAATTTACCAGGACGCCGCCATGTTTTGGTCTGCGCTGGCGCCGTGACATCAGCCAGTGTTAGGGCTGCATCTTGGAAACGCAGCACATCTCACACATGGAGAATTCTAAAATTTGAGGTCTCTTCTATTTTATATTTGCACCAGGAGTGGTTATTTGTCCATCTAGACAGGAAAATGATAAATACAGAGCCTTATTTATCTTGTTGTAGCAAATATGTATGTCTACATGGGTAGAAAATGTTTGAAATCTGTTTCTTGATGAACCAGATGAAGGCCACGAGCTAAAATGTGTCTGTTTAATAAAGTTGTTCTCCGAACTTCTACTCTTTGTGAGGCTTTCTGTGTCCACACGGTTCAGGTAAAGGTAAACACAATACGAAAGGACTTCCGGTTTGCGCCTTTCAAAGTAAAAGTCCACTTTAGCATTTCTTTGGAGAATATCCATCCATATGTACATAATACTTTTAATTTGAAAAGCTCCCGGCACACTTCCACTACACACTGAATACAGTCACCTGTAGGGAGGTTTACTGAGATAAAACTTAGAAGAATGACAGAGCTTTGACAAGGGAGACAAGCCAACATGCAGCAAACTCATGGCAGCAACAGCTGCAAGCAGGAAAACCGTCTGAAAAACGGGTTACTGCTGGCAACGGAGAGGAGCGCTGCGGAGCCGTGACGTCACACTATCAGCACGGATCAACACATGGCGGTCCCCTGGTGAGTTCATGAGCTGAAATGTACTCAAAATGCAGATATGTGGGATAGTTAGTGAGTTTTTTAGTTTAATATACATTTGAGGCATACAAATATCTATCCAAAAAGATAAACTTGTCTGATCATGCAGGGTTCCTCTGAAACGAAGAAATGTCATCAAGTTCTGATAAAACTGGCACTTTAACAGCATTCACGCTAATCTCTTCCGCCATAATTGCACCGGCCTCTTGGCACTGCTTGTGACTCTGCCGTGCCTGAAAGTACTGCCCCTCCTCGCTGATTGGTCCTGTCACTCTCTAACCGGGTCCAAACTGTTCAGACAGGAGATTTGCAAGATGGATTCACCAGTGAAAACACGGAAACAGGCGAATCCATCTGCTTTGCAAGGTTAAATATCCTCTCATCATCATCATCACGCAAGTGGAGATCTCTCATATTATCTTTGCCTCTGCTTGGTGTGGTGTTTTTACCCCTGTAGACACCCGCGGACCCACACAGCTGATCAGAGGATCAGTTTGTGGTGGAAGGAGACAAAATGCTGAAAGCTGCATTGTAACTTAGTGCCTGACGCAGAAGGAGTTTAAGGCAGAAATGAAGTGCTTTGTGCGTTTTTGACACAGCGTACAGGCGAGCCAACATATTTTCTTGTCTCATTTTTACATAAAGCTGCACGGATAAAACATTACAATCTACAGTTGCTATGCGCCAGATCTCGCTGAGCTCATCATAACCACAGGATCAACTTTCACAGAAATCACCGGAGGCTAATGCCACTACTATAGCCACGCACCTTGTACGGCTTCAAAAATCCTGAAACATCCCTTTAAATCAAGGGCTCTGGTCAACCTCATTGGCGTGTTCACCAAACAGAAAACTGACGTTTTGTTTTCATTCATAAATTTCTCATAATAATGAAGAAAAGCTCTTAAAAGTGTACTTCTGCATTCACCCTGGAAGCGGTCCTAGAATGAGTGCGTCAGGTTAGCTTCTGAGGATAAACCTGACTCACAGAGTCTAGGGGAAGGTTTTTAATTTACAGTCAGTAGACTTGGGGTTTGACCTCTGCACACAGACAGGATGGTGGTGATTTTTTTAAGTAAAATGGAGTCAGATTAGATCAGATCAGACTGATTCTCCTCTGATTTCTGAAACAGAAGTGCTAGTTTAGGTTAGTGGTCAGAGCAGGCACTCATACAGAGGCTGTAGTCCTGGTCCACTCCCCATATTTCCTGTCTCTCTCCAGCTGTCCTATCAAAATAAATGCCAAAAGCCCACACAATGACATTAAATTAAGAGAACTCTCCATAAACATCAGACTCCTCTGTCAGGATCTGAGACTCTTCCTGTGCTCTTCCTGGAATACAACAACATGAGTGTGTTTTTAATCCCCCTCCATCAGAGGAAAACAGCTGCATGGACCTGAGAGGCCCAAGGGGGGCGGGGCCTGAGATAACCTCCGACTTCTCAGACAGGAAGTTTGGAAAGAAGCGGAGGAAGCGAGTCTTGGAGAGGGAAAGTAAACACAGCGTCCAGGTGCACGCACAGACTCCTGCTGCTGTTGCCAACACGTGAGCCGGACCTGCTGAGCGTGTTTGTGTAAACTAACGTGTTTAATAAGAGCTGATGCAGCTACTGTAACAACACCCTCATCAATCTGTCCGTCAGCAGCTCATCAAATCTGAGCCCAGTTTGTTCTCTATAAAATCTCCCCCTCAGGCTGCAGGAGTACGAGGGGGCGGAGCTGCAGCACGTCTGCAGCAGAAACGTGGTGCACAGGTGTGTCCTCAGGTCATATCAGTCACCTGTTAGAACTGTTAGATAATCCTGGCACCGTCGCCTCTTCTTCATTCTTCAACAGTAACTTTTGGAAAATAGCTCCTCACTGATTACTGTCTTTCTTCTCTCTGGCCTGCCTTTTCTTTCCAGTTAAGTAAGCGGCCGTCCGCACATAGTTGGTTTGTAAATGCACCGAGAAGAAGAGAGAGGAGACAACCATGGCAACCACTCAGGTCAACATTAGTCTGTGCTGCATGTGGACAGTGGAGTCCATCCTGCTACTATGCATGCATACTTCCATGTCTCCTGTAAAGCTCAGAGCTGATTGGACAGTGCTTCAAAGAGTCCACTTCACAGCTCTGCATGCTGACCAGTTCCCCGTACTCAGGCCCGGTTCACTCACACCTCCTGCTTTTACAGGGCAGGGATGTCAGACTCAGTCACAGCAGGGGCCCAGTTCTGAATGTGGGTCTAACCTGAGGGCCTAACCGGGTCAACATTTCCCTTAAACTGTCATCCTCATGTTCACCGTTAACAAATTATAGGGGAGAAAATGTGACATTGATGATAAATCAATTTAAGATTTAGAAAAGGTATAAAGCTAAAATCATGATCTTTACAGTTAAAGTACTAAAATAATAAGATCATGAGTGTCAAGGTCAAAATATGAGATAAAAATTAAAATCATGAGTTTAAAGGTCAAAATATGAGACAAAAATTAAAATCATGGGTTTAAAGGTCAAAATATGAGATAAAATTCAAAATCATGAGTTCAAAAGTTCAAAATGTTAGATAAAGTTCAAAATCATGAGTTTAAAAGGTCTAAAGATGAGATAAAATTTAAAATCATGAGTTCAACAGGTCAAAATATCAGATAAAATTCAAAATCATGAGTTTAAAGGTCAAAATATCAGCTAAAAAATTCAAAATCATGAGTTTAAAAGGTCAAAATATGAAATAAAATACAAAATCATGAGTTTAAAGGTCAAAATATCAGATAAAATTCAAAATCAAGAGTTTAAAAGGTCTTAATATGAGACAAAATTTAAAATCATGAGTTTAAAGGTCAAAATATGAAACAAAATTCAAAATCATGAGTTTAAAAGGTCAAAATATGAAATAAAATTCAAAATCATGAGTTTAAAGGTCAAAATATCAGATAAAATTCAAAATCAAGAGTTTAAAAGGTCTTAATATGAGACAAAATTTAAAATCATGAGTTTAAAGGTCAAAATATGAGAAAAAATTCAAAATCATGAGTTTAAAGGCCAAAATATGAGAAAAAAAAATCATGAGTTTAAAGGTCAAAATATGAGATAAAAAATTTAAAATCATGAGTTTAAAACGTCAAAATATGAGAAAAAAAATTCAAAATCATGAGTTTAAAGGTCAAAATTTGAGATAAAATATCAAACCATAACTTTTATTCATAATTGTGAGATGAAAATTAGAAAATATGAAATGAAAACATAGGTTTCTTTTTCTACATTCCTGAGTTTTTACCACATTATTTTAAATCTTTACTATTTCTAATTCTTATGATAGTTTCAGTCATCAGGGTTAATTTACTTTGTTTTACTGGAGGAAGTCTGCAGACCTCATACTGGTGGGCCAGTTAGGACAAAAATATGATCTGATCTGGTGGGCCGGGTATAAATGTGCCACAGGCCGGATTTGACCCCCAGGTCTTGAGTTTGACGCCCCTGCTAGGGTGACGGGCCTCTCTTCAGCTCCTTGACCTCCACCCTGCCTAGAGACATGTTCAGATATCAGGATGGGAGGAGACTGAGTTCTGATGTGTTTTAGAAATGCTGAAGGACTGCTGGATGTTCAGGGTTTAGATGAACCAGCTGGTTCTGTCCCATAGTTCTCTAAAAGAGATTCTGTAAAACATTTGGTTCACTGGTTAGGATTCGTCACGTTGGTCTGCTAGGTTGTTCCTTCTCTTTATGTCCATGTAGCTCAGCTGCCTTTATTTGAGAACCTGTTGTTCTCATATTAAATAGAATTAAATGAGAGGTTCCTCATTATGATTAGATTAATTCCCTGTGTTTTGGGGGGGTGTGTTAGGGGTGTGTGTTAGGGGTGTGTGTTGTCCGTGTGTGTTAGGGGTGTGTGTTGGCCGTGTGTGTTTGGGGTGTGTGTTAGGGGTGTGTGTTCGGGGTGTGTGTTGGCCGTGTGTGTTCGGGGTGTGTGTTAGGGGTGTGTGTTGGCCGTGTGTGTTAGGGGTGTGTGTTGGCCGTGTGTGTTCGGGGTGTGTGTTGGCCGTGTGTGTTAGGGGTGTGTGTTGGCCGTGTGTGTTAGAGGTGTGTGTTAGGGGCGCGGTCTGATCCCAGCTCTTAGACAGGAACGTGTGTTTGTACTCTGTGTATTTTATGAACATCTGCTCCTCGTTGACCGTCCCTCCCTCTCTCGATCGCCCGCTCTGCTCAGCTCAAACGTTCTCTGCAGATCTCTGACTTTAGTTTTATCTCTCCATGCAGAGATTAACATCAGCTCATCTCTGCACATCCACGTTCCTTCCCGTCGTTTTCCTCGTCTCCTCCCTGCAGATGGTTTATATCATCCCTCTCTAAGGCTGTTTGAGTTACACATCTGAAGGGATTTTTTAAAGTGGGAAAGGCAGAAACAACTGTGACCTCAGAGGAAAACAAACATGGAGGACGATCGACCCTACTGTTATACATCACAAAGACGGCGGTGCAGTTGTAGTGCTCTTCATTTTCAGTGTTCCTCTTCCTCAGGGCACAGTCATGCTCATGTTTGCTGCCATGTTTGTGAGCTGGGATGGTAGATGTAATTGGTGATTCATCCTGGTCCGCTCACTCTCATTGGCTATTGGTGTCATGTGACCCTGAATGTCTGTTGGGAAAGGAGGGAAGCTAGTACCATAAAGCTCTAAATGGACCTGTACTCTACAGTTGTCATCAGAACATCTCTACATGCTCTAGGTACAATCCCTACACTTTACAATAAAGTGATTTTTTTCTCTCCAGGTTGACTGATTTCCCTGGAGAGGAGGTGATCAGAATTATAAACACTCAGTCCTGTAGACCAGGGTCTAGAGCTAAGAGGCTAGCTGAGTCTCATGAACAAATAAAAATCCTCCGTTTGTCACAAACATGCTTTAATGTAAACGCCGATGTAATATCATCCAAATAAAGCTCGTGCAGTGAGAGACCAAGTAATGATAGCCGTTAATGAACGAGCCTGTTCAACTGAATGACTCTTTAATGTGAGCCGCTGTAGCTCGCTCCTGTTTGAGTGCCAGTCTCCTTTCCTCCATCCTTTGTTTTATTAAATCCACATTTAAAAAGTGAAACCAAATAAAGAGCAACCAGCTCTACTGATCCGAGCCCAATGATCTGGATCTCTAAAAAAAAAGGATTTGACAATCAAAGTTGAGCTAAACCGGGACAGAACCGGACTGAACCAAACCTAGACTGCTTCATGGAGCGGACCATACATGAGTGTCGTGTGACACCTTTCATCCAGGCTTTGGATCGGGGGGGGTCAAACTCAATCACAGCAGGGGCCAGATTTAACTCTTCCACAGGCCAGATTTGGCCCCTCAACTTCATGTGGCCTTCAGATCAGCTGAAGAACAGTGGTAGAGAGCTTCAGGGAATGGGTTTCCATGGCCGAGCAGCTGCATCCAAGCCATACATCACCAAGGTCAATGCAAAGCGTGGGATGCAGTGGTGTAAAGCACCACTGGACTCTAGAGCAGGGGAGACATGTTCTCTGGAGTGACCAATCACACTTCTCCATCTGGCAATCTGATGGACCAGTCTGGGTTTGGCAGTTGCCAGGAGAACGGTACTTGTCTGACTGCATTGTGCCAAGTGTAAAGTTTGGTGGAGGGGGGGATTATGGTGTGGGCTTGTTTTTCAGGAGCTGGGCTTGGCCCCTTAGTTGCAGTCAAAGGAACTCTGAATGCTTCAGCATACCAAGAGATTCTGGACAATTCCATGCTCCCAACTTTGTGGGAACAGTTTGAGGATGGCCCCTTCCTGTTCCAACATGACTGTGCACCAGTGCACAAAGCAAGGTCCATAAAGACATGGATGAGACAGTTTGGTGTGGATGGACTTGACTGGCCTGCACAGACTCCTGACCTCATCCTGATAGAACACCTTTGGGATGAATTAGAGCGGAGACTGAGAGCCAGGCCTTCTCGTCCAACATCAGTGTGTGACCTCACAAATGCACTTCTGGAAGAATGGTCAAAAATTCCCATAAACACACTCCTAAACCTTGTGGAAAGCCTTCCAAGAAGATTTGAAGCTGTTATAGCTGCAAAGGGTGCACAGACATCACATTAAACCCTATGGATTAAGAATGGGATGTCACTTAAGTTCATATGCGAGTCAAGGCAGGCGAGCGAATACTTTTGGCAATATAGTGTATATCCCATGTCATGGATATGTGGCAGTCTATCTGGTTGGTCGGGTTACTTTAATCAGGCCACACCCTCATAATCACTGCTGGGGGGAAACTGTCTTGCCTGGGCAGCTGTTAGTGACCTGCAGAGGGACGCCTCTTTGTCTCTGCAGGACGACACGCAGCAGAGAGAGAAGCCTTACATCAAAGATAGAATGGCCCTTGTGCATGTCTCCATGCACGTGCATGTAGAGAACATTATGCACAGTTTCCTCTCTCTGCAGAACAAAGAGGAAGTCTTCAGCTGTTTGACACTCTCAGATCTGCAGCTTCCTCTTCATCGTGCCTGTAGAAACAGCTCTGTTCTAATCTGCTCACACAGATTTATATTCAACATTACACTGAGATGTAATAATTCTCTCTCATGCTGCCATGAAGGGAGGGAAACATCAGCTATAAAGTTGAGCAACTCAGCAGTGAGATGCTGAAAACAAGATCATAAATAATGTTCTTGTTCTCCACCTGCTTGTTCTGGCACAGAGACGTGCAGATAGACGCCCCAGCGTGCTCACAGATCCCTGCTTTACTCAAACATTTAAACTTTATATACCTGTGTGTCTGCGTCTAAAGGCGAAGAATTAGAGCCTGTTTATGATCCACCATTAAAACATGTTCACAGACTGATCTGTCTCTTTACTACCCCAGAAAACACAAAGAAAAGAAAAGAAAAAGTTCTTTCTATTAAACGTGAGGTCACTGCATCTGTAAAACAAGTCTGTCAAATGTTGCTCACATTAGCAGTAGCAGAGCCGTTGGCCGCCGTTCTTTCCTGCAGGTTGACTCCCACAATGCCTTGCTGCTGATGCACCAATCGGTGGAAGGGAGCAGCCAGAGGACAGCAGAGCGGTGAGTAATAACCAGTGTCTGTTCTCAGACAGCATACGTGAACAAAAACATGACGAGAGCAGAGGTTTGTGAAAGCTCTGCTGAAGAGTCAGGGAATCTCTCCTCTTGTTGTTGCCCCCCCCCCACCCCCCCACCCACTTATCCCAGTGATGACATGACTCTCATGTCGACAGGCGAGCGGCTCTGTGTGATGTCCAGGTGCTTAATCCTCCTCTTGTATCCGGTTAGCATCTGTTAGCCTCTGAGACGTGCCGGGCCGAGGGCTTGGAGCCAGCAGGGTGGGCGGGGCTTCAGACACAGCTGCTCATAGACTTTAGAGAGTCGGACGAAGCCTGAGTGACGTTTGGGCGCAGAGTTGACACTGATAACATGCTGGTTTTTGGATATTTCAGCCACGCCCCTAATTATGCAGAAATCATATCAATAAAAGCAAAAAGGACAAGCCAAAAAAATATTCAGCCCACTCAGCCTGAGACAGGAACTATTGAGGCTGTCTGCAGTAACGGGATCTAAATGGTGCCTAACTGTCAGATATTTTAACATCAGAAATATCCAGACTAAACAGCAGAACAATTACCCTCTAAACCAGGGGTGTCAAACTCTGGCCCGGGGGCCCGTGGATCAGTTAAATCCGGCCCGCAAGATGATCTCATGTTTCTGTCATATCTGGTCCATCAGTCTGAGGTCTGCAGATTTCCTCCAGTATATAAATGTGAACTTATCCTATCCTAAAGTCATACTTTAAAATTTTAAGTCATGTTTTGACCTTTTAAAGTAATTGTTTTGTATTTTACCTCATATTTTCAACTCCTAACTTCGACTTCATAATCCCATAGTTTTACCTTTTAGACTCACATTTTAAAATTTTGAATCATATTTTTTACTTTTAATTTATTTATCAAAATTATCAAAAACAAATTCCAGGTCTAAAAATGAACTCAAAATCTCCCGCAGGGTCCAAAAAAATGCTCAAAACCACCAACAAGCCTCTAAATGAAAGTAAAAGTCCAAAAGACAAGTTTAAAAGCCAAAATCAAGTCCTAAACAACGATCAAAACCAAAATAAAGGCACAAAATGATTCACAAAATTTAAATCAAAGAAAAAAACAAGGGTCAGAAATAAGGAAAACATCCAAAGCAAAGCTCAAAACAAAAATCCAAGCCCAAAAACAAGCCTTAAAATTACAACTAAAGCCCCAAAGCTAAGCTCAAAAACAAATTCAAGGCCTAAAAGTAGACTCAAAACCCCCCACAAGGCTCAAAACCACAAACAAACCTCTTAACGAAAGTAAAAGCCCCAAAGACAAGTTTCAAAACCAAAACCTAGTCCTAAACAAAAATCACAACCAAAACGAAGGCAGAAAACAGGAGTCAGAAATAACATCCAAAGCAAAGCTCAAAACTAAAGTCAGAGCCTCAAAAAAGACTCAAAGCCCAAATCAAGGCCCCAGAAAATGCTCAAGACCAAAAATGACGTCAAAAGTAAGGCTCAAAACTCAAATCAGGACCAAAACAAGGCCCAAAACCAAACTCAAAACCAAAATCAAGGCTAGAAAACCTGAATCAAGGCCTAAAACAAGACTAAAAAAATCATATCAGGGTGCTCAAGACTTAAGTCAAGGCCCAAAACAACGTTCACGACTACAATCAAGACAACAAAAACACGGTTCAAGGGCTAAAACACAAAAATGATGCCTTACACCAGTGATACTCAACGTGTGGCTCTTTTATGTCTTCATTTGAAATATTATTCCCCCAGAAAAACCTTAGGAAGGAAAATTTAACCTCAGAAATGATCCACTGCAAGTAACATTACTCAGTTTGTTTCCTTCACTCACACGGTAGGCTTTAACTGTCCACCTCTATTTTTGTCTGCATATTTCCATTTATTTGCAATTTTTTGCTACTTTAAGTCAATTTTCACTGCTTTTAGCCCATTTTTGACACTTCTATGCAGCTTTTGACAATTTTCTGCCCCTTCTTAGCCATTTTTTTGCCACTTTTTACCCATTTAAGCTGTCTTTTGCAATTAAATGCTACTAATTCCTCATTTTGTTACTGAATTCACAAGTTTTGCCCATTTTTCCAGCCATTTTTCTGATTTTTGCCCATTTTAGTCACTTTCCCTCATTTTTCTCCACGTTTTTGCCACTTTTGGGCCATATTTGTCACCTTAAATATATTTTTTTGCCACTTTTCACCCATTTTTGCCACTTTCCGCCCATTATGCCTTTTTTCTCCCAGTGTTTGCTGCTTTAAGCCCATTTTTGCCACTCCTTTTATCACTTTTCTCCCCTTTTTGACACTTTTATCCGCTTTTTGCCCCTTTTTTCGCACTCCTCACCAACTGAATCTGCCTTTTGGGATTAAATGGCAACTTTTTGCCCATTTTTCCTACTTCTTTTCCAATTTTTGCCCATTTTAGTCACTTTCATTTATTCTTCTCCATGTTTTTGCCACTTTTGGACCATTTTTGCCACCTTTAACTAATTTTTTTGCCACTTTTCACCCATTTTTGCCACTCTTCTCCAGGTGTTTGCTGCTTTAAGCCCATTTTTGCCACTCCTTTTATCACTTTTCTCCCCTTTTTGACACTTTTATCCACTTTTTGCAATTTTTTGCCCCTTTTTTGCCACTCCTCACCCATTTAAGCTGCCTTTTGCAATTAAATAGCATTTTTCACTCCTCTTTTTCAATTTTTGCCCATTTTAGTCACTTCACTCATTTTTTGGTCACTTCCCACCCATTTTTGCCACCTTTCTCCCAGTGTTTGCCGCTTTCTGACCATTTTTGACACCTTTAACTTATTTTAAATGCTGCTTTTCACCGCTTAGATCGTGGCTCTTGGAAATGTAGTTTTGGCTCTTTGGTTGAGTAGCACTGCCTTACACAAAGCTCAACATAAGAAAAGGCCTAAAATAAGGCTAAAAATATAAATCAAGCCAAAACCAAGGCTAACATTAAAAATGAAGGCAAGACGTCACAAATAAAAAAGAAAATCAAACCCATCAATCAGGAAAAACCATAACAAGACCCAAAATAAGGACCAAAACTAAAATCAAAGCCCAAGACAATGCTATAAACCGCTGAGAGTAATAGAAGCAAAAGACAAAGACCCAAAACAAGACTTAAACCAAGTTCCAGGTCTAAAACAGAACTTAAACTGAATTCAAGGTCTAAAAGTCAAAGCAGTCTAAAAACCAGCAACCTTAAACCAATACTAAGACCTAAAACCAGACTAAGGTGAGACAGGCCAGGGTTTTTGTGGCTCTGTAGTAATAGTCCTGTCTGCTTTGGCCATTTAACACTGAATCTAACAGAACGGACTGGGTCGTGTTGTTAGAAGGTCTCCAACATCTACCAAAGAACCAAAGACTCCAGTACCCGAGGTTTGGAGCTGTTTTTATTTTAAGAACGCGTCCTGATATCTAAAGCTGTCCCAGGATAAAAAGGCTTAAAGAGGAGAGACAGAAAAGTGAGAGGGTGGGGGTCTGTCAGATGGGGGGGTCCCTGAAGGAGGTTCATGTGTCCATGTATGTAATCAAAGACACCCGTCCATGGAGTCGCCTCATGTCGTGTTTCTCTGAACCGCCAGCAGACAGGCTCGCCGTGCCCCAAGGCAGACCAAAACCTTTAAACTCTGAGGATCACGGACCACCCGACCCCACGCAGGTATGCACCTCCTCAGTCACCCCCAGCCTCCCCCCTCCTCGGCCCCCAGCCCCAGATCTGTGCGGGGTCTGAGGTCAGGAGCTGGCAGGTGATTGGATGTTGTGGTGGTAAGGTAATACCGGGTCGCTAAGTGCTGCAAAAACACCGGCGGTCTCTGATGTTTGGGTCTGTGTCGGGGTCAGTAAAGGACACGGAGCAGATCTGTGTCTAAAACTTGACCTTATGAACACACACCTGGAGTTAACACGGCCCAGGTGTGTGTGACGATGATGAAGTATCAGAGTTTAAGCAGCAGACGGACACATCAGACAAAATTTAAAAGAACTGGAGACATTTTAAGCCGATTATTTGAGTTTTTATTATACATTTCAGTAGTCCATCAGGTTTGCACTGAACGGCACATTCGAGACTTATTTTGCATTCAAACATGTTTGAGTCATGATCATCGAATTATTCCAGGAATCTGAGGATGTTGAGTTTTACGCTGTGTTCACACCAAACGTGAATGATCAACTATTCTCCGTATCTGAACGTGTGAATGTAGGGAGTCTAACTCAGTTAACTTGCTAGTCTCCATTCTGATTGGCCATCGTGGTGCAAGTGATTGGCTCGAGTTCATATTTCCCCAATCTCGTGAAAAGGAAAAGGAAACAGACAGAGAGTTGAACTGGCTCGATTTGCTGCGTTCCTTTCGTGTTATTATACCATGGTCTTGGTGAATACTCGATTCTGATTGGCTCTAGAAGTTCCATCATTTACTTCTGACATCTATTAAACTTCTCAAGTAGTTGCAGTCAAAAAATCTTTACTGTTCTAAATAAATGCCACAGAGCCGTTAGGAGGGAGTAACCATAGCAACAGGAGGCAGTCATATTTTCTGAGCAGGGAGCGTCGACAGCCTAATGAGCCTGCAGGCCGGTGCTGGAACCAGATCTGTCTCGGGGCCTGCGCCTGCTGATGATGTGGCACATTGTGATTGGCTGTGATGACGTAGCGCCTTTTTATTGGCTGGAAACTCACACCGTCTTAGAGCGAACCCGTTAGCTTTCCACGACGCTAACGTTGAAAACTAACTTCAGCGTCGTAACGTTATTCATACTTCAGCGTTCTCTTTACCTCCAAATTAGCGGTTTTAGACTCTCTGTATGTGTGGCGGTGACGCTGAGGGTGTAAGAAACATCATTTTGAATAAAATATTTAATTCTGCAACATTTACTGTGTCTGAAATGGCCATGACTCGCTGTGTGAGAAACAAAGGATTTATTTTTGAAAAGCAAAAAAATTACACATTAAAATTTTTATTTTTTTGCTTTTATAACTTTTGTATTTTTCATTACAAATATATTTTTACTATTAAATACTTAAAATATTAGTTTTACCTACAAAAGAAGGAAAAACACTTTACAATAAAAAACAATTTACAATAAAAGGTAATAAATACTTGACCACTTTAAGTAAAAAAACAAGAATATCTTTCTTAAAATGAAGGATTAAAATCCATCAATCAACTCAGCTGCATTGTGTTTTGTCCACATGGAGTTGCCGTAGTCAACAATGTTTGTGACGTTGTCAGAAGGTGCAGGATGAAGGCGCAGGCCCCCAAATACATCAGGTACCATCACCAGCAACAACCGTCATATAACTCAGTGGTTCTCAACCTTGGGGTCAGGACCCATTTGGGTGTCATGAGACACTGAGAGGGGGTCACCAGATGCCTTAAAAAAAAACAAAGAATATTTTTAAAATTACAGTGTTTTCACTTTACACCAGTTTTACCAAATTTCAACCCTTTTTCATCACTTTTTAACACAAATTTTAGAGCATTTGTGCAACTTAAAACCCATTTTCCCCCATTTTAAACCCTTTCCATCACTTCCTTCTGCCTGTTTTTTCCACTTCTAAACCAATTCTTGCCTCTTTCTGCCTGTTGTTGCCTCTGTTGACCCATTGTTGCCTTTATCAATCACTTTTTACAACCCTTTTTTGCCCATTTTAACCAGAGCTTACCCATTTTTGCCTGTTAATATGAAATTTTCATCTCATTTCACATAATTTCAACCAAGTTTTTGCACTTAAAGCCATTTCAGCCACTTTTTAATCCCCTCTTACCACTTTTTGTGCATGTTTTTGCCAATTTAACCCAAATATACTCTTCAGAAATCTAATACAACCACCTTTCTATTATTTTTATTTTATTTTTTTCCATTATTAACCAATTTAGCATTTTTAACCCACTTTACTTATGTTTTAAACAAAAGTTATTTTCATGTCAAGAAGGCTGAATAAATATAGATATTTATTTCTTTGATAAGAGTGGTTATCATTCAGGTCAAATATCAAATATGGTTTTTACAACTTAACTTCACAGTGGACCATGGTTTTGCCGACCTCCATGGGCCCCCCAGTTTGGCTGGGTCCCAGAGACCTCCCCCTTTACACTCCTTATGGACAGCCTTGCCTGCACTATTCTTGACTATGCACAGCTGTGTTCAACCACCTCCAGGTGCAGTGGGGCTCTGGCTCCTTTATTTTTTGGGTCACTGAAAAGGTAAAGAAGCACTGACTTAACTGACATAAATATAAAGATGGAGTCCAGGTTTAAGACCAGTAACAGAAGACGGTCTTATTTCCTTTATCTGATGTTCGACTTATTTCCAGGCTCACCTTAACACTGACAGGTGAGTGCTGCAAAATAAAACTCACTTTCCTCCTGTTCTAACTTCTATAAACTATTTTCTGAAGATTCAAATAACATAAAAAAAGAGAATTAAGACTTCTGTTAAACCAGCATGATAATATAAATATTGAAACGGCTCTGATAGGGAATCAGCACCTGCAGGACATAGACAGCTCCTTCACCTCTGTGACACCTGCAGGACAAGGACAGCTCCTTCACCTCTGTGACACCTGCAGGACGTAGACAGCTCCATTCACCTCTGTGACACCTGCAGGACGTAGACAGCTCCGTTCACATCTGTGACACCTGCAGGACGTAGACAGCTCCGTTCACCTCTGTGACACCTGCAGGACGTAGACAGCTCCTTCACCTCTGTGACACCTGCAGGACGTGGACAGCTCCGTTCACCTCTATGACCTCGTAGGGCAGAAGGAGGAATTATTCTGTTTATTCAAACAGCTGATCTGCTAAAAACAAGCTTTTTATCAGATGACTGTCCGTGTTAACGTACAGGTTTATAGTCTGATGACAGATGAGGCTCCATCTCCCTCGTCTCTGTGTTTTCATTGATAAATCCGTTAAGATAGCTGAGTGGACAAGGATTTTTTTTGCTATGTCTTTGTATCTATGGCCCATCCTATTTACTGGAGTGCTGCACTACGTTTACATTCCCAGGAATGTTATGGGGTTGTAAAGACTATTCCAGTTATTAGTCAAGCCCTCGGGTGTTGCTAGGGGACAGAAATTGTTGTTTTAGTAAAACCTTCTATCTTGAATGCAACACGAATGACATGATAAAATAGTGGTTTTACTCACTCTTTCTTTGGCGAGCGACCATGGTATAAGCGGGTTAACCTCGTCAGGCATTAACCCTTACTTAACTCATGTGAATGATTTACTCCCGACACTCATAGGTGGTTTAATTTCGTCAAAGCCCTTCTGCCTTGGTTATTGTTATACTATGTTTGATAAAAGGTCAATCCCGACCCCCTTCCCTCATTCTCAGCCCAGCCTCTTATACGGGGGTAGGCTGAAATCCAGGGCTTCATGGGCCTTCAACAGAGTTTTTCCAGAGACACACTCCAGACCAAGTGTGATGGGAAATCTCCCACAGACTTGGAAACTGAGAGACGCTTTGAGGGCCGAACTCAGATAAAATGGTCCACATAACAGTACTGTCTTAGGATTTGTTTGTATTTGGGAATTTAAGTCATTATTCAAAGCAGTTCCTGTCTGCAGTGACACGTCACAGCCTCTCTGTGTCTCGGTCTCCCCATTATGAGTCACTCAGGCTCTCATCTCCAGTATCTAAGTGTTTGCACAGACGCCGTTCGGCAAAGCATGTGACGATGACACAGCCTGCCATGGGTTGTCACAGCCCAGTCACAATGCATTGTGGGAAACAAACAGACCAAATGGCGGACACCATTAGCAGCTAACCGTAGGAAGAATTGAAAAATGGATTATAAATCGATCAAAAAGACGCTGAATATCAGAGTTACTGGTGTGGATTTAACCTTTAAAGACCTCAAAGTCAGCCAAGTACCTAACCTGGTAAACCTTCCACAGATGGCGTTTGGGAAAGGGCAGAGCCTTTGAAAAAAACTCGGAGGGTGATTGGATGAACGTTCTGTCTGTACCAAGGTACGCCGCTACCGAGGAGTAAACTCTATAGAGAGCTGATAACGTGAACCATGGCGACTGTAGACACGTCAGTACACTACTTTTGTCATTTTTGAAAAGAAAACAACTCACTGCTGTTCTTTGTTCTTCTTTTAATGAAGAAATATCGTCAAGTTCTGATAAAATGGCGCTTTAGCAGCATCCACGCTAATGTCTTCCTCCATAATTGCACCGCCCTCTTGTTGCTTCTAGCTTACGTCATGACTCTGTCACACCCAAAAGTACTGCCCCTCGTTGCTGATTGGTCCTGTCACCTTCTAACCGAACCCACAGGTTCAGATGGGAACTTTTCAAAATGAGAAACACGGAAACAGGTGAATCCAAATGCTTTGCGAGCCCAAGTACCACGCTTTCCAGAAAAATGTTCTGTAAGAGTTATAAAGGCGTGGATAACATCATTAGAATGGGTCAAACAATTTATGGTTCAAAAGTTATTTAAATTTGAACAACAGGGTTTTTTTGTGTATACAACAATAGTGAGCTCAGTCCCTATCACCTGTGTGCATTTGAAATATTTTAGCTACATATTTCTATTACTGGGCTGCATGGCAGGGCAGGGGTTAACACTGTTGCCTCACAGCAAGAAGGTCTCTGGTTCCCTTCCTGGTCAGGTCAGAGTTTGCATGTTCTCCCTGTGCACGCGTGGGTTGTCTCACCACCAAAAACATGCTCATTAGGTTAATTGGTGACTCTAAATTGGCCTGAAGTTTTGGTGTGAGAGTGCCTGGTCTGTCTCTATATGTCAGCCCTATCCTTGCCTCTCGCCAGCTGGGATTGGCTCCAGGCTTAGTGCCATGTTGTCCAACACAAGTTTGATGCTAACAAATGGAGGAAACGGGTCTTCAGTTTGGATTCTAAGGTGGCTTTCACACTAGGGGCCCGGTCCCGGATCCAAGTGCACTTGAGCCCAAAGTCTGGTTGGTTTCAGTAGTGTGAATGCAAACGAACTGCGCCCAGACACCGGGCCTGGGCCCACTTGGGGAGGTGGTCTTGGGCACGATTCAAGTGGACTCTGGCACGGTTTGGATGAGATGTGAATGCAACCGCGCTCAGATATGGGACAGAGCGTCGTATCAGCTTTATGACTTCATCGTAAAAACTAAACTTCTTTAAACAGCGTGGCAGTTTGTTCACATTTTTCCTCAGTAAAGGGCGGAAATCATCAGAATCCAGTCAATAAATGGTCTGCTGTGACTCACCTTACAGATGAACACAGGCTGGAGTCAGTGAGAGGAGATGCAAAGGCAACAAAAGTCTCCTGTCATATCAAAAACTGCTGTATCTTTGCAGCGTGAGCCCATTTAATCCTCTGAGCTGCACATAGATGTGCAGATACGAGAGACAAGAGAGAAGTTTCTGGCATCTTATTGATTTTTATCATCCATGGATGCAGGATGGACTTTTTGCCGGGTCAAAACAAAAACAATCCTCTTCTTCTTTCTCCTTCTTTGCGGGGTGGTAAACCAGCTACGTGCATACCGCCACCTGCTGTTTCAGACCGAGTAAATACGCAAGTGCGCTCGGGCACGGTTCGATATTGCTAGTGTGAAAGCAAGTCTGCAGGGGAAGGGGGAGGAATCGCGCCATGGCACGGTTCAAATCAACTGGGCCTAATGTGAAAACACCCTAAGGCAGAAACTTTCCAGGAGCCTGAAGTGAAAAGTTAACACAGAAAACTGCCTATTTTTGTCAGGACTGAACTGGTCAGTACAAGTTTATCATGCATCAAATTTACATCAAATGGGTGACAGGTGGATTTCTGTAAAGAAATGGATCAAACATGGAGTAATTCCTGATAAAACTGTTGTCATTTTCTGGATTTAATCCTGTTTTAGGGGCCGGATGAGGAGCATACCGACGTTTGGGAAGCTCTGGGCCATATGCTGAAAAAAAACATGGAAAACTACATCTGTCATGATTATGCTTTTAAGTCGACCCTTCTTCTGCAGAGTTTGGAGTAATGCATTACAGAGCAATGCACTGGTGCACTCAGATTAGCTTTGCCTGCCAGTGAGAGGGGGCTGGAGTGGGCATGGAGGCTGAAAGTTAAGGGGACATACTTTGTTTACCTGCGTATGTGCTGCACCACACCACTGTTGGTGCTCAGATCAGTGTGAAACCCCATCCCTACCAAACAGAGCCTGGAGAGAGTGAAGTAAAGCTTCAGTCTGGTTTTTCTTTCTGCTGAGTGTCGGTGTGAGGGTGGCTGCTACACGTGACATGGGAGCGTGCGTGAAGGTTTGAGATGTGACTCAGAGTTTGTTCGACAGATGAATGAGACGCACAGGCTGAGAGGATGGAGGAGTAATTACAGCTCTATTCTCATCACTCCTCATCTGAAGCCTGAAGTGCTCTGCTGGCTCTCCTCTGCTCTTTAGTTTGATGAAAAGACTCAGGAACACGCCGTTTCCAGCGTGGCTTAGCTTCAACGCACTCACAGATATACGAACGCGCACTAAACACACGTGCACACTCACACACCACAGCTGTTTATTTTTACGAGCACACAATGCTCCGCTGGCAGCTCCACGGTTCAGCCTCCCTCTAGTTATTGAGCTGGGATCACGCCAGCGGCTCTGCCGGCTCCATGCTTTCGCCAAATGTTTCAGCGACTGCAGCCATTTCTCATGTAGCCCGCCGTTCCTCTCTCCCCCTCCTTCCCTCTTCTGTTTGACATTAATAAAACTAAACTGGAGTGCAGAATTGAGGTGGCGTCGGTGTGAGAGCGCCCACGTCAGGAGACGATTCATGGACGGAGAATAAAGCGAAGAGCAGCCAAACAAACCCGCTGACCCTAGCCTCTTCCTTGCCCATCGTCCTTTCTCCATCCTCGCCAACCCCGCCCAGTTCGGCCTCACCTAGCATACCGAACAACGGTCCAAGTTGCCCCACCCGACCCTGCAGGAGGCGCGGAGCCTCCTCTGGAAAACTTTAACAGCTCTATAATATCCAAACCCTCTCCCTCTGCTCCTGTCGTCTCACGGAGCGTTGACTCTGCATGTGCTGCAGTTTGCTCTTTAGCTCCATGTAGAAGATTCCTTCTCCTGCTCCAGCTTCTTTTCTCTATCAGTGAAAGACGAAGAGGCCGAATACATGTTTAGTGCCACAAAAACATCATGCAATCAAGTCATATCATCTTCTTGCTGAGGTTTTTGAATTGGCCTGCAGCAACAGTGATCCGAGCACAATCAGCCTTTTTCTGTCCTCATTTGTTGCAGAGATGCAGCAGCACGCCCACTGCACCGTAGAAACTGGAGTATTCATACCTGTGTTTAGTTCAGTTAACTCCCAAAGTGTCATTTTAACTCTTTTCTAGGTTAAGAGGCTTTCTTTGTTGGACAGAGTTGATCCATTTAACTCTGTAGAGAGTCAGTTGATCTAAGCTCCGCCTACTGCCATTTCAAATGCCAGAGAGTCTATATGTGTTTTAGATGTTTTAAATTGTTTAGATGAAGCCTGTTGTACAGTAATGATTGCTGGGATTCTGTTGTTCATGTTTCTGCTGGATTGATGTGGTTTTTTAACCTTGCAAAGCAGATGGATTCACCCGTTTCCATGTATCCATCTTGCTAAACCCCCGTCTGAAACGTTTGGGCCCAGTTAGAAAGTGACAGGACCATTCACTTAAGTCATACTTTATTAATCCCTGAAGGGAAATTCAGCGACATGGGGCTGTACTTCTGGGTGCGTCGGAGTCGCAACGTAAGCAAGCAGCAACAAGAGTCCAGTGCAAATATGGCGGAAGAGATTAGCTTGGATGCTGAAACGCCAGATGGATGTGTTCCAGCAGTGAGTTGTTTTCTTTTCAAAAACGACAAAAGTCGAGTACTGACATGTCTACAGTCGCCATGGTTCCCGTTAGGCAGTTCTCTATGGAGTTTTAGTTGCAAACCTTGGTACGGACAGAACGTTCATCCAGTCACCCTCCAAGTTTTTTTTCAAACACTCTGGCCTTTCTCAAACGCCGTCTATGGAAGGTTTACCAGATAGATGACAGATGTGTGGAGCTTCTGTCTATAAGTCCTGAGATACATGACATCTGAGATTAAATCTCTAAATAAAGATTATGAGACATGAATCAGTGAGTGACGACAGGGATTTGAGAGGATTTTGACATCTGAGAAGATTTTTAAATGTGGTACAAATATCAGTTCTATGCAGATGACATCATGCAGCAGCAGGGATGTGATTTCTACATAGAGAAACGCTACCAAAAGGCCACGTTTAAGCTGTTTACAACTATGCCAAGCAGTCAAAGTGAAAAAATTTTAATAAAAAAAGTCACAGTGCACCAGCAGCAGGCTTCACACAGCACTGGTATGGTCTGTTTCCACAGAGCGGTCTGTTCAAGTCCAGCCCAGTTCTGTCCTAGTCTAGCTCATTACACTCTGGTCTTACCCGTGTTTCCTGAGCTGATGTCTGTCCAGTCTCTCTCATTTGTGATGGGAAATCAGTCTCTTTTTAGAGATCCAGATCATTCGGCTTGGCTGACTCTTAATTTGGTACGTTTGGCTTTTAAAATGTGGATTAAATAAGGACGAAGGATGGAGGAAAGGAAACTGGCACACAAACAGGAGATAGGTGCAGTGGCACACATTAAAGAGCCGTTTAGTAGAGCAGGCTCGTTCATGAACGGCTCATCTTTGCTCCGTCTCTCACCCCGCAAGGTTTATATGGTTGACAGAATTTCAATTAAAGCATGCTTGAGACAAAAAGAGGATTTCTATCTGTAAAAGAGGCTCAGCTAGTCTGTGGAAAAAACATGGGGAAAATACTTTTTAATAATTGAATATATACTAAATATAGGTAGAAATGTTCTGATGCTAACTGCAGCTACATGTCTATTTAGAGCTGTGAAGTACTAACTGGCTTAAATACTAACTTACAGGCTGAATGGGGGGTACCAGGAGTCTAGAAGGTGGCTCTGGTCTAAATCCAGCCTGTCGCTCCTTTGCAACATGTCATTCCCAACTCTCTTTCCTGATCTCCTGCTGTGTTCACTGCCCTTTCAAAATAAAAGCAAAATAAAAAACTAAACATCAGTCTACAGAATGAAATCAAAGGAGTGTTTTTGATATTAGAGAGCTGGAGGTTTAAATGTTATCTTAAAAACTCCTGTGGATCTTTCTGTATGGATTTATTTCTCCTCCATCTTTCTCTTTGTTTTCTTCTCCAACCCTCACACCCTCCTCCTCCCTCCAGCTGCCCCTCACCCCGCTGTCAGAGAGGCCGAGGTTTAGAGAAAAGTCAGCCCAGAGATCACCCACAATGCAAAGCAGATGTGTGACACGCACACACACACACACACACACGGAGGCGTTCGGGGCAACAGGGCGGAGAGAGGGAGGGAGGAGTGAGCAGGAACAGCCTTGTTGCTAGGACACCGCCAAAATAAAACACAGTTTAGCTTAAACAGTTTCACCGAAAAACAAGGAACACGTGACAGAGAGGATCATGGGAAAAAGTAAACCTGCAGACTTCAGAAACTCACAGGCAGATCACAGGAGGATGGAGGCAGAGAATCGGAGTGTCTGGGGTTCAGGGTGGAGGAGTTCAGGCCTGCTGGCAGAGATTTATCTGGAGTCTTTCTCTCTCTGACCAAAGGTTTAAACACACAAGGATGAAGCTTGTTTACCATCTGACCCTGTCTTCATAAAGTCATGAGTGATAAAGTTTAGTTTCATGCTTTTCAGATGGACTGCTAAAGGTAACTACAGTTTTACAGCTAAACTGTCTGTCAGAGAACAAAAAGATGAATTCTGCCAGAATGAAATGTCTTTGTGAAGAAGAGACAGAGACGGGGAGAGATAGTTGTGTTTCCATTTGAAGCTTAAAAATGAAACAATAAATCTGAATTAAATCTGGATTTTAGGCAAAAAGGAAAATCCATTTACACAGAGACTGAGAGAGCATGCTTACTTCAAAAACTAAAACAGTCTGATTGGTTGAAATTATAAAAATGATTATGCACATGTTGTGCAATATCTCTTAGCCCCTTAATTTAGGATGCTTTACCAGGAAATGGCGCTCATTCCTAACCTTGAAAAGCAGATGGATACGCCCATTTCCGTGTTCCTCACTGGTGAATCCATCTTGCAGAGCTCCCATCTGAACCGTTTGGGTCCGGTTAGAAAGTGACAGGACCAATCAGCAGCGAGGGGCAGTACTTTCAGGTGCGCAACGTAAGCAAGCAGCAACAAGAGTCCGGTGCAATTATGGCGGAAGAGATTAGCGTGGATGCTGCTAAAGCGCCAGTTTTATCAGAACTTGATGACATTTCTTCAGTAAAAGAAGAACAAAGAACAGCAGTGAGCTGTTTTCTCCCAGAAATGACAAAGTCGTGTACTGACGTCTGCACTCGCCGTGGTTGGCGTTATGCAGCTCTCTGTGGAGTTTACTCCTCAGTAGGGTCATCAGCGTCACGTGTTTTGTTGCTCTGATTAACCTGTATAGATGTGACAGAACATTCAACCAATCACCTATGAGAGCTTTACCAGATGTGTGAATCAGATCCATCTGGTGTGCCAGGTTATCTAAGTGTTGTTTAGCAGTGGGGGATACGATATAATCACAATACTTGGGTCATGATTCAATATTATGGCGGTTTTAAACATTCTGCAGTGAGTATTGTGATTCTATATATTGCAATCTATAGCATTTTTCCTACTGTTTAGCTGATTCAGCATTAGTCTTGCCTTCATGTTTGCCGTATTTCTGCAGTATTTTATTTTCATGTAGCACTTCTTACAAACCTCATGTGTCGTGTCCATCTCATTCATGCCCTGCCTGCATTCCTAACATCCTTCCCCTGGTGCTGCCATGTTTGTTGTACTAACTTTCTCCTGCTCTATGACCGACCTCACTGGACAAACAATTGTTTTTATTTTCCATTATCCTAGACTTCAGTTCATATTAGCAATCAATTTGAAAAAATTGATGCTTGGTGGACGAGACAATATGATATATCACCAGACAAAATATCACGATACAATGCAGTATCGATTTTTCTCCCATCCCTGATGCCATTTGCTAACTGCTGTTAAAGAAGAAACATTACCTGACAAAGCCGTCTGACTGTAGAGATGCTTTAGATATCCTTAGCACAGGGGTGTCAAATTCAAGGCCCGGGGCCTGCTGATTGAGTTTGACACTCCTGTCTTAGCATCTCTAAACCTAAGAAGCATCATTATTTATTTATTGTTTATTTTAAAGGGACCATGTACAATAATGAGTATAAATAGTGCCCTTTGAAGCTAATTTACATCTGCAGTGCCTTGGTAGGTCACGATTAAAACATCAGTTATAAAACATCACCAAGAATTCAATGAAACATGAAACATCTCACTCACATACATTACGATTATTTATGACTCAATAATGTATCTCACTCATCAGTGTTTAGTGAAAGAGGTTATCTGTCATTGGTAAATCCTAAATGTGTCCGTCATATTAATCAAAGCAGCTTAAAGGGAGTTTCTGTAGTCTGTGTATTCACACTGACACCCATAGAGGGGATTCCTGGCTCTCATGTTGAACAGTTCTGGCTCTCTCTCTCTGTGTCTGAGGTTTATTCTAGATAAGACGTCTCTGAGATAAGACGAGTCTCTGCAGTCTGTGGGAAACATGAAAGCATTCTCTGCTCCTCTAAATTTATGTCTCTGCTCTCTCTGTGCACCATGTGTGAGAGCTGGAGAGAGAAGAAGAAGACCACCACTGCTCAGCAGGGTCAGAGCGTTTAGATCAGAGCTACAGTTATGGTTTTAACCGACTCCCATCCTTGTCCCAGTATTATAGGACAATGGGAAAGTTGATTTGATGGGAGAATGCGTTCCTAGCTCAAGCACACGTAACATTCTCTCGGTTTGTAAATCTGCAAAAAGAAGAAAATAAAGCAGAAACAAACAAAGCAGCCGCTCAGGTCAACATTGGTTTCTGTTCTGTGTGGAAAATGCAGCCCATCCTGTTACTATGGAAGCCCAGAGTCAAAGGTTTATGACAACAACAAACACAAACATGGCGACTGTGGAGGAGGTATTGATAATGTACCTCTTGCATAAAAGACAAAAACGGAGGCAGCGTTTCTAACCAACTCGCACAACTTTTCCTCAAAAAGTTCTGCCATTGTTATTAGGGGCTCGGGGCAACGACACGAGCCAGTCTCCTCCTCATAGCAAAGCTCTCATGTTGAACAGTTCTGGCTCTCTCTCTGTGTCTGAGGTTTTCATCTTACGGACAAAAATTCGCCACGCTACTCCTCCTAGGGCTTTGAGAAAACCCCTGCAAATTATACATCAAAACGTGTGGTTTGTTCCCGATCGGTGTGCTATGACCTTTCTAAGAGATGCGCCAGTTTTTCGCAAAGTTATTTGCAAAAAACTGCGAAAAATGTCCCATCTAAAATGAATGGGGAGAGAGACAATGAAACCCCAAAAATAGGGTTTTTTACCACCCCTACTGCTTCGCCATACTTTCACCTACAGAGATCATTCAAACTTTAAAACGCAGGTATTTTTGTCCTGTCTTCAGGAATGTCTTTGTTATGATGATGGGGTTTACGGTTTTCAATAGGCGAGTCTTCAAATCTCCTGTGCGTTGAGTGAAAATCATGAAAAATCACCCTGCTAGAGTGGGTGATGTCATCACCCCAGAGTGTGAGAGAGCCAACACATCAACTGAGACTTTTGCGAACAACTTGCGACTACGGCCACAAATCTAACACCACACATATAAAAAATATATCAAAACGGAGGAAATCTTGTCCCGCTACTGTGGAACCAAGAACCAAAGCCATATCATGTGCAGTTTTGGCATGAGAGGACCAACTGTCCCAAGAAAATGGACATCTCGGCCATCTGCTGCAATGTTACCAAATCAGATCCATTTCATTTCAAAGTCAAAAAGATGCCCGTTTTTAGATCGCCCTCCTGGCCTCATTTCTTGCACAATCAACACCAAAATTACATCACAGCTAGTTCCAAGCCTGCAGATGCTCACACCGAAATCCGTTTGATGATACCATTTACGGTTTTCGCACACAGAGAGGAGAAAGAGACTGTGTTCACAAGCAAAAATCACCCAAAACTACTCTCTGCTGCCTCAGGTGTAACTGATCTGTAATCAGTGATGCGTAACCGTGCAGGCATTAATTACCATGGCAACAGCAGCTCTGGTGCTTTGATGATGTCATCCTTGATTGACACACAGATACAGCCCTCAATGGGCTCTGATCACGCACACACATGGAGCTGTTCCAATCAAGCAGCCCATTTAAACAATGCTTTAACAGGATGGTGGGTGGCTTCTCATCCACATACAGTCCCCCATAAAGTCTTTGGCAACGTCAGTCGCCAAAGACAGCCACACATATATCCCATATGAAGTGAATGGGAGAGATGGTGCATTTGTATGTGTGTTAGTGCGTGAAGCACGCATTGGTGTGTGTTTCTGTGTTTTCTTGACTTTGGTGACGTCAATCGAAATAGCAACACACAATCCTTTCTCAATAAAAGTTTTTAATGTGTTCAAATGGAGCTGGAAATAACAAAGTTCATCTCTACTGCACCTGCCCTCATCAAGACCTTGACAGGAACTGCATGTCTGTATAAATTTCAAATAAAGGACTCTATTTCATAGGGAGGGTCAACACCACCAGGTATGTCAACAAAGCAGCTGAGGCTCAGTTGCCAGGTGATCAGCATCAGCTAATCAGGCCACATGACTAAAACACATGAATGAAGTCTCCTGTCATGTACAGTGTTTCTCAACCATTTCACCGTGTCATTGTCCAGCTACATGCTGCTTCAGCTTGGACTTGGACATGACCTTGTAATGACAAGTCGGCTATTGTCATAAATGGCCTTGCGATGAAACCGGCACCGCCCCCTGAGCCCCTCTCGCGATTTCCGCTTGAGGAAATTGTCTAGTTTCTTCTTCGTGTCTCACTAGAGCTACGTATCGGGTAGTGACAGCCACACTGCCCCCACGGTTTCCGGTGGTACTGCTCCGTTTGGCCCGTATCCGTGAGCTTTATGGAAACGTGCAGATATACGGACGAAATGAACACGGAGCACGGACAGAAGGCTCCGTCCGTATCCGTATTTAACGTTGAGCATAAATGGGCCTTTAGACTTCCTTTTGAGGTGTCGGTACAATCAGAACTGCACAGATCAAATGAGCTGGACTTTGGGGTCGACTGAACCGGATCTGGACCTGTGAAAGCATCCTCACTGAAGAGCAGACCCAGACTCCCCCATGAATGCACACATACTCACCTCCACACAGACAGAGCCGCGGTGCTGATGGCTGTCAGCTGTAGATTACAGAGCTGTCAGACTGAGAGCTGAAGGAGCCGTTTAGATCAGAGGCGGTCTCACTGATGGGCTGCATGACCCTCAAACACACTAGAACACCCAGACACTGAGTTTGTCCCGCATGAACTCTGGAACCAAAGCACAGCTCTGCGTCTCTATCCCACAAACGTTCCACATTCATGTCTGTCATCAGGTGGATCCATCTTACCACCTTTGAGCTGATAGGCTTGTTCCCATTTAGAGAACGACTGGACCAATCAGCATCATCAGAGAAGAAGGAGGTGGAGCTTATCAAAGACTTTCCTAGTTTTCTTCTCCTGACCGCCTGATTGTCAAGCTTGTGTTTTATACTTTACCTTTTCCAATCCAATCCAATCACCCTCTCAGTTTCCTTTTTAAAGGTTCTGTCCTTCCTAAACACCATCTATGGGGTGTTGCCCAGATGGATGTGAAATATAAGCCATGCCGTGGAGATGTGAGACGGTCTATCTGGCGTGTCGTTTGCAGTGCTTTGTTAAACGCCGCAGGTTAGCCATGATTTTTGGTGCACGCCCTCACCTGCTGGGTCTGTCTGTGAGCTGTGGCCAATCACAGGAGAGCTGAGTTTATGCTGGAAATGTGACGTGACTCGATAACAATGAGTCCAAAGTGAGAGTAACACGCAGTGAGTTTTGCTTTCTGAAGTTGATTTTCCCTCCACTGGGATATTATCCCAAGGTTTTCCACCTCCACGTTTAACTTCTCCTTTCCCACGCCGTTGTGTTACCTGGCGTGTACCTGGCATTGTGGTCTGAGCTTTTGTTTGGAATGCATTTTTAGTTTCTCCCATTATCACAGATAAGTAGGACCTGATAAGATTAAACATTGTCCTTGTCTTTGAATGGGAATTTCATGGAAATTTTTCTCCCCCAAAATCCACACAAATTCCCTTAAATTACCAAAAATGTGTGAAAATTCTTCAACATATTAATAAAGTCTTCTGTACCTCAAAATTTCCACAAAAAAGTCCAAAAATGTTTCAGTGAAACTTCATCATAAAGCCTAAACATTCCAATAAAATAAGCTGCAGGTAAAGTTTCCAGATTTCAAAGCAAATTCCCCCTGAAATATCCTAGCAAATTCCCTAAAATGTAGAAAGACATTCCCCCAAAATTCCAGGAAAATAAGACACATCCAAAAATGTAAAAAGAAAAAAAAAAAATCCCTGAAATATTTTTTACAAATCTTGAAATTTTTAGAGAACAACCCACCCCCCAAATTTCCGTTCAAATTTAAATGTCCCAAAATTTTATGAAAAGCCTGAAAATTTCCCAAAAAATTTCCCAAAGCATTCAGATTTCATTAAAATTGCAAAAAAAAATTCAAAGAAAATTTCCCCAAATCTTTCAATGAATCTCTGCAGAATATTAAAAATATTTCACCCAAAATTCCATGTAAAGTACTTGAATTATCCAAACATCAGCGTATCCAAACTTTTTAACAAATTACTTAAATTTCAACTGACATTCAGGACAATTATCTCAAAAATTTTAAGAGCAGAAGGAAATGTTGTTGTAGGAAATCTAAAATCTAATATCCCCACATGTACATGCAGGGTCAGAGGAGGATAAAGTTATGAGTTATTGTTGTGATATGGAATCGACCACATGCTTTGTGAGTTCTTGTTGCAGTTTGGGTCGATCTACTCTATGTGGATTGAAACACTGAAAACAGACTCAGCATGAATCTAATCAGAGTATGCACCAGAGACAGACCAGAATGCATGCTGTGGATTTGCACAGACTGACTCGAGCAGGGGTGTCAAACTCAATCACAGCAGGGGCCAGATTCTGGGTTCAGGTCTAACCTGAGGGCCTAACAGGGTCAACAATTAACCAGAAACTGTCAACCTCATTTCACCAGAAATTAAATATGAAATGAAAACTTAGCACTGATGATAAATGATTTTGACATTTAAAAAGTTAAAAAGTTAAGTTTAAAGTTTCATAATCTGAGAAAAATAAATTTATAAGATCAAAAAGGTTAAAAAAAAGAAAAGAAAAACAATGTTTTTTAAAGGCAAATATAGTAGAAAGAAAGTCAAAACCATGAGTTTAAAAGGTCAAAATATGAAATAAACAATGTAATCATGAAATTAAAGTCAGAATATGATTCAATTTAAAATTATGAGTCTAAAAGGTCAAATATGGGATTATGAAGACAAAGTTAGGAGTTGAAAATATGAGATCAAATACAAAACAATTAGTTAAAAAGGTCAAAATATCTCTTAAAAATCAGAATTATGAATCTTGAAGCTCAAAATATTATATGAGAAGTCAAAATTATGAGTGTAAATGCTCAAAGTATGAAATAAAAAGTCAAAATCCTAAGTTTGAGTCCTAATTGTGAGATGCTAAATTGATAATGTGAAATTAAAACAAATTAATTAACCTAACCTGCCAGATGGACGTGTGGGAAAGCTTCAATAGGAAACGTTTGAGAAAAGGCAGAGGACTTGAAAAAAATTCGTAGTGTGATTGGATGAACTTTCTGTCACATCTCTACGGGCCAATCAGAGCAACACAACACGTGACGTAGCAGCTATCGAGGAATAACACGAAACATGGCGCCTGTAGACATGTAAGTACTCGACTTTTGTCTGTTTTGAAAAGAGAATAACTCACTGCTGTCCTTTGTTCATCTTTTAACGAAGAAATGTCGTCAAGTTCTGATCAAACTGGCGCTTTAGCAGCATCCACGCTAATGTCTCCTGCCATAATTGCCCCGGCCTCTTGCTGCTGCTTGTTTACGTCACGACTCCGCCGCGCCTGGAAATACTGCCCCTCCTCGCTGATTGGTCCTGTCACTTTCTAACCGGGCCCAAACATTTCAGACACGAGCTTTGCGAGATGGATTCGCCAGTGAGAAACAAGGAAACAGACGTATCCATCTGCTTTACAAGGTTAAAAATTAATTTCTTTTCCCACATTCCTGACTTCTTATCTAAATACTTTTACTCCTTACTTTTTCAGATGTTGTGACTTTACAAGGAAATCTTAAATCATCAAGAATAAGTTCACATTTTTATACTGGAGGAAATCTGCAGACCTCAGACTGATGGGCCAGTTATGACAGAAATATGAGATCATCTTGCGGACCGGATTTAACTGTTCCACAGGCCGGATTTGGCCCCTGGGCCTTGAGTTTGACACCTGTGGAGTAGAGGGTCAGTGATTTGCTCCAGTGTATGCTTTGCATAGAGTTCACCTCGTAGATGGAGTATGTGTAATTTCAGGGTTAGTTAGTTGACTTGTTGGCCGACCAGCTGAAAGGGTTCATATTGTCAGCTACCACTGTGGAGTTTAATACTTCCATTAAATCGACTTTCTGTAAATTCAGCTTGGTTCATCCTGATGTAATGTTTGATAGTATTTACAATCAGGAGTCCATGCATGCTGCTGGATTTTGAAACTGACCGGATGCTTTGTGCGTTCTTGTTCATGTGTTTGTGGATCTGCTCTGCAGGAACTCATGAATGCTAACATACAACAGGTTCATTGAAACCCAAAATTACCTAGAAAGGTGGGCTTCCTGTGCACAGGACTGTATGTCACAGCACAAATGGAGTTTGTGGAATTAGGGGCTTAGATGTGCAGCTGCCTGCAGGCTCAGACAACACTCAGCTGAACACACAGATTTGCACAGAGATTTGAGATTTGCAGAGGCTTGCAGCACTAAGCTCTGACACTCCGGTATGAAACAGATTCCACTGCAGCGTTTCCCAGGATCTCCTGTTAGTAAACACCCTGTGAGTGTTAGAGTGTGTGTTGGAGTGTGTGTGTTGGAGAGTGTATTTCGTGCATGCGTGGGCGTGTCCAGAGCACACAGAGGACTCATTGTGATGCGTTCGTGTCCCTCCAGGCGTTGGAATCTGGCACATTGTCTTTGTTGGAAACTCGCGCTGTGCACAGCTCTCGACTTGTTTGGATCCTTCAAGAAAATTCCACTTCCTGCTCTCGCTCAGGGAGGGACAGCAGAGAAAATTCTGGAAGGAAAAGCCTCACTATGGCTTCAGTGTGAGATGGAATATAGCCCGGAGGGTCAGTGAAAGCATCGCAGCTGAAGATTGACCATTGGGGGGGTCTGGAATCAATGCAGCAGGGGTCTGGGGATGGGACAAACTGGCAGGCGTTGGTTTTGTTGCATTCAAAAAGAACTGAAAATGCCAGTGAATGCAGCATATTCCTGTGATCCTGCAGTGGCAATCAGTTTTATTTATTTATAGTATTATTTACAGTTTTATATGTAGTTCTGGGTTCTTTTTGTTATAAATGTTGAAATGGTGACAGCTGTTTTTTTCCATCATTCCTGAGTGAAAAGGTAACTCATGATGATTTGTGGCTCTTTTATGTCTTAATTTGAAATACTATCCCCCCAAAAAACCTTAAAAAGAGGGAAACTTTTATGCCATTTTCACAATTTTTGCCACTTTTCATCCATTTAAGCGATCTTTTGCCATTTAACACACATTTTGCAACTTCTTTTGCCACTTTTCCCCATCTATTCAATTTTCATCCCATTTGTGCCCTTTTTCATAATTTTTTACCATTTTTTGCCAATTTAAGCTACCTTTTGCCATTACATACCCCTTTCTTTTCCTATTTTTTTGCCACTTTTGCAACTTATTTTTTTTCTGATTTTTGCCACTTTTAGCCCATTTTTGCCACTTTTCTTTTTTTTTTTTTTTTACCATTTTTTGCCACTTCTTGTCCAAATAAAGTACTTTTTGCCATTAAATACCATTTGATTATCTTGTTCCCAAATTTTTGCATCTTCTTTTAGCCACTTTTTTCCACTTTTGCCCTTTTACACCTTTTTTTTTTTGCCAATTCAAGCTACCTTTTGCCATTACATACCACTTGTTTCCTATTTTTTGCAGATTTTTACCACTCTTGACTGCTTTTTGCCCATTTTAGTCACCTTTCACTCATTTTTTACCACTTTTGGACCATTTTTGCCACCTGAAGCTCATTTTTTTTGTCATTTCTGACTCATTTATGCTACTTTCTGACCATTTTACCACTTTTTATCCCCATTTTGCCCCTTTTCACCCATTTTTGCTGCTTTATGACCATTTTTGCCACTTTGTATTTATTTGTATTGCTACTTCAAGCCTTTTTTGCCACTTTTCACCACTTAGATTGTGGCTCTTGCGAAGGTATTTTTCAACAGTTTGGCTCTTTGGTTGAGCAGGGTTGAGTAACGCTGCTCTAGAGAGATCAGACCAGATTTCATGTTTGATGGTTAAATCCAGTTCAGACCAAGAATTCTGCGACCTGTTGAGACTGGTTGAGAACATCTCTGGCGACGGTTGCAGCCGTCTGACCTGAGCTGTCACAGCTCGATTCAAGTTGTCTGAGGATGTTAGCTGCAGGAGGTGACAGGATGATGCAAGCAGATAAATGTGAAATGGAAATCTCATTTTCAAAACATTGTAATTCGAACTTGTTGGACATCTCTTTCTTTATTGAATATTTTACACTGAGACAGTCCTGTCTGCATATGTTAACACATACATGTGTCGTTCAGCAGCCAACGTCAAGCTCAGTGGCATCTCTTCTGTTTGGGCCTTTCCACCCCTGGTTATATAACTAGACTTTTACCTGCTTTTTGGACATCCACAGCAAAACCAGGGGCTCATGGCAACCCTACTACCTGCCTGGACTCTGCTTACATGCCTAGTCCAGTGGTTCTGAACCTTTTCAGCCCACGACCCCCAAAATAAAGGTGCCAGAGACCAGGGACCCCCACTGCACCTGAAGGTGGTTGAAGACAGCCATGCATAATTTGGAGTAGTCATGCGCAGACAAGGCTGACAATAAAGGGGGATAAATGGGAGAGATTTCTGGCACCCAGCCACACTGGGGACCCATAGAGGTCAGCAAAACCATGGTCCATTGTAAAGTTAAGCTGTGAAATATTTCTTATCTAACCTGAAAAACCACTCTTCTCAAAGAAACTAATATCTTCTCTAACCATTTGTGTTAAAAGCCTTCTTAAAAATGTAAATCCTTTTTCTTAAAAAAAAGAAAAGGATTAAAATTGTTTAAATTGCTAAAATTGGTTAAAATGCCAAAGAAATGGAGGAAAAGCTGGTGAAGCTGGATTTTAAAAGTAGCAAAAATGGGATAAAGTGGCAAAAATGGGCACAAATAGTGGTTAGAGGAGCTAAAATGTGGTTGAAATGGCTTTAAACTGGCAAAAATGGGTGGAAATTTGGTGAAATGGGATAAGAAATTGATATAAACTAGCAAAAATAGTTAACTTAGAAAGAAAAACTAGGCAGATATTGGCAGAAATATGTTAAACTAGGAAAAATGACCATATCAGATGGTGTTAGAATGGGAAAAAAAACTATTTATATATATAAACACAGTTTCAAAGTGCTTTACAAAATGCATAGAATAAGACAATATAAACTGGGACAATACACATGAATACACATGATAAAAATACAACTATATCAGGGAGGAGGGTGAGAGATACAGTTTAAATAGAGCCCAAGTTAACAAGGATGTTCAATTTGAAGAAAAAGCCTTCCTATATAAATAAGTTTTAAGCTTAGATTTGAAAACGGGGAGCGGGTCTAGCAGCCTTATATCCTCTGGTAGGGAGGTCCAGAGTTTGGGGGCCTAATGGCAAATGCCCGGTCACCTTTGGTAGCCAGTCTGGACCTGGGAACAGCAAATGAAGGAGCTCTTAGGGATCTTAGTTTGTGATTTTGGGTATAGGGAGTTAAAATGGGCATAGACTTTGTTAAAAGGAGTTAATAGCAGCAATAATGGTCAACAGAGGCAACATTAAGCTTAACTGGCAAGAATTGGTTTAGAAGTGGAAAAAACAGGCAGAAAAAAGTGGTGGAAATGGTTTACAACTGACAAAAATAGATGTTGAATGGTAAAAATGTGTTAAAATTGGTGGGAAAAAATGAAAAAAGAGGTTAAAAAAACCTTACAAAATTGGTGTAAAGTGGCAACAGAGTAATTTAAAAAATATTCTTAGTTTTTAGGGCAACTGGAGACCCCCTCTCAGTGTCTCACGACACCAAAGGGGGTCCTGACCCCAAGGTTGAAAACCACTGGCCTAGTCCACCCCTTACTCCTCCCTAAGGGTGTGGACGTTGTTATTTTCCCCTGTCCCTGGTAACATGCAAGGACATCCAGAGCACGCCATTTCCATGTGAATGACCAGTTTTTAGTTTTTCAGACTGTTTAGTCAGCACACACGAAGATTTGAGAGCAGAGACAGGCCGGTGCTGAGAGTTTCGGTGTGTGAGACACACAGCGTTTCCTCTGGCAGCCCCGCCTCTGTGTGAACTGTCACCACACTCACCATAGAGGAGGGTGAGGAAGAAGCAGCCACCTTCTCAGACCCCCCCGTCAGAGTCATGAACAACAACCTCGCTCTTCCTCAAACCTCAGTATGAAACCCTCATCTCCTTTTAGTTTCATAATAAACGCTTCATTTTCAGTAACATTCTGAGTCAGACAGCACTATCAGTGAGTCACCGCTGTAATGTTGATTAACATTTTTAGAGTAGAGAGACCAAAACAGAGCAGCAGAATGAAATGACATAAAATGACATGCAGAATCATAACAACCATGATACTTACATGCATGATGTCCTGCAAAGACAGAAAGCTGACGGAAAAGCAGATGTCTCTACTCCTTGTCGTCGTAGTAACAGTCGCTGAGACTCATGGGAGGTGGAGATTACCGTATTTACTGTTAAACAGAAAGCTCAAAATTGCGAATAAAGGCAATTTCTCTGGAAAATAAGTCTACAGATAGCACAAGATGACAAGAAAAAGCAGAGAGGGGTTCTATGAAATTTTACAGTACGAACAACAATTAACATGTTAAAAAAACATCTGTAGTTTCTAAAATCACAATTTATGATGGTATGATGACTTAATGAAAGCTAAATTTAAAATTAAACCTGATGAATTCTCGTTATTACATGCCAAGTTATTACATCTTATGAGCGGATTAAAAACCCAGCATAGCTTCTTTCCTGCTCTTGAAGAAAACGTGACGTCAGTGTGACAGGTGCGGCCTATTGAAGGAATGGGATTTCATTTTGTGCTGCACAACACGAAAAAAGCAGAAAATCGTGTCCACAGACACAAATCAATAGATTAAATTTCGCAAGTATTTCACGAACTTTTGTGAGACTGGGTTACAGCAGACGCTCCACGTGGTCACCACGACGACGACGTTTGAGCAGATGGATGATGGCGATGTGCCAGGATCATAGTCAGGATTATTTTTATTTATTCTGAGTTTATTGGCAGATTTTAACACCTGCATGTGTGTGTGGATCTAAAGTGAGTAGTTCTGCTTTTAATGAGACAGACGAATCCACTCAGTGTTTTTTAAGAAGAGGAGACTGGAGCTCAGAGGTGAACTCAGAGAGTCGACTCATCATGCACAGCAGCTGATACTCTAACCACACTCTCACTCACAGAGCCTGCAGATCTGCCCCCTCTCTGCAGAAAACCCCCAGAGATTCACTGAACCAGCCCCAACTCACCGACTCACACAGACGCTCTGATTTCACTTTTACCACACTGAGACAAACATGCCATCAGGACACCGTTGACCTATTTGTTAAACCATGTACTCTCCTTCCAGTCTATGGGGTTTTTTAATTTCTTATGGTCTTTTACCTCCACAGATCCCGTCACATGATTATCACATTAATGCATGTTATTTTTATTTATTCATTGATTTATGATTCATTCTGATTTATGTGGAGGTCGTTGATGTATGTGTAGTGCTGTATTCATGGGGGAAAGGGTACAGAGTATCCAGGCCCACAGTAGGGATGGGCCCTTGAGAAGCCTGCAATGTTATTTTTTTTTCTTCGTAATTTGTAGTGTTGTACTCAAGACCACACTATCTGAGACCAAGACTTGCCCAAGATCAGAGTACACCCAGACCAAGACAAGACCAACACTTTTGGGGGTCAAGACTGAGACAAGTCCAAGACTGTAAAAATCCATTTAAAACACCATGACAAGGTACTTTCTTAATCTACAGTTACTGTTTGTTCCTGGATACAGAGCTGCTATTATCTTATGAAAAAATAAGGAACTTTGGGTAAATTTTGATGTATATTAAACCACAGAAAAAGGGTACTTGGCCTGGATCTGAAAGGAAATAAGAGAACAGAAAAGGGTTAATGTTTGATGTCCACTGAGCTGTCTGTGAGAATTATCAATGAAATGAGACATGAACCCTCAGAACCCCAGGCCAGTTTTTGCTATTTTTGTCCACTTCGTGCCAAAGTGCCTGTAGAATCTCAGCCTTCTAAATCACAGATAAGTTATGGACATCTGTTTTTTTCAGGACAGCCTGGACTATTAGAATCTGTGTGCTGCAAGGATGTCAGATGAATGACTCAAAACAATCAATCACAGGGCTGACATACAGAGACAGACAACCAGACATGCTTACAGTCACACCTACAGCTAATTTTGGAGTGACCAATTAACCTAATGAGGTTGTTTTTGGTGGTGGGAGGAAGCCGGAGTACCCAGAGAGAACCAAAGCATGCACAGGGTGACCGGGAAGCGAACCAGGGATCTTCTTGCTATTAGGAAACAGCACTAACCCCAGCGCCACCGTGCAGCCCACAGATGCTATAATTAATGGAAATTATAAATCCATCCATTTTTGATACCACTTATCCCGCTGGAGGTCGTGGGGGCTGGGACCTACCACCCCATTGGGTGAGAGACAGTGTACACCCTGGACTGGTCGCCAGTCAATCACAGGGCTGACATAAAGAGACAGACAACCAGGCATGCTCACAGTCACACCTACAGCTAATTTACAGTCACCAGTTAACCTTGGAAGCTTGTCTTTGGAAGCCAGAGTACCCAGAGAGAACCAACGCATGCACGGGGAGAACATGCAAACTCTGCACAGAAAGATCCTGACCGGGAAGTGAACCAGGAACCGTCTTGTTGTGAGGCAGCAGTGCTAACCCCTGTGCAGCCGTGCAGCCCTGCCATTAAAAATTCACAAGTAATAGACCCTAATTAACCACGATTAATGCACCCAATAACAACAATGCAAAATCAATCCTGTCCTGGCATCAGCTACTGTATACCGGACACTTCACCCTCAAAAAGACAGGATGAGAGAGCTGAAACCCCGCCCCTTTGATTTTGACTGGTCAGTGAAGGAGATGTAACACTGATGAGCTTGGCGCTGTTCCTGAGTGTCTGCACAAAAGCACCAGCTGTGGACATCAGCACTCACGGACATGTCTGATTTCTGCTCCTCAGCTCTTTTCTCTTCTTTAATTTCTCTTTCACTCTCTCTCTGAAGTTCAGAGACAAACTGAAACCGTAAAGTCAAACCCTCCCTCTGTGGTGCCAGCGTTGGCTGCAGGCGCAGGTGTACTAAAGGTCAGGAGTTCCTCAGTCTCTGTTTCCTGACACTGACACCTCCTGAGGGGAGGAACGGGTAGGGGGGTTGTTTCTTAAGTTTTCCCCTCATCATTTGCATGGAGCTCACTGTGAGGGGTTTCCCTCTAACACTAGAACAGAGTGACACATGAAGGAAATGTACTGTGGCCCATAAGGGGGACAGTGGAGGGGGGACTCATCTGACTGAGATGGTGGAGGTGATCACTGATGGTGGTCGGGGGGGGTCTTTTCTGGGAAAACACCTGGAGGGTTTTTGGTCCTTATTTTAACCGGCTGTAATTCATAACTCAGACATGAGTCCAGACGGCTTTCCTGGAAATACAGAACTTAAACGATACCAGGGTTTATTTCTGATGCAACTATCAATATCAGAGGGGTTGGGACACATTTATTCACGGCAGAATCATGTGAATTTTTCTAAAATAACGATTTCATTCATAATGTCTAAATTTGAGAATCAAGTCAGGAGATGCTCTTCATATCTGTGTTGTTTGATACCTCTAATTTCCACATACTCCACCACTGCTACAATTCACTTGTGAAGCCGCTACAGAGTCTTTGTAGTTCCCCTGCACACGCTCCAGTCTGTCTCTGTCCTTCAGAAGTGGTTTTCTTCTCTGCTCAGGACGCCCGCCATGTCTATTCTCAGCACCCGCCACGGCCAAACCACAGCAATCCACATAGAGCAGATCATCCAAACAGGTGTATCCAACACGTTTCACAGACTCCTCATAGTAAATTATCACTATATCATGATTGCATCCTCCTCCGTAGTAACCTTGCAAAGCTGATGGACTGGCCAGACTCTGTGTCTGTCATCAGGCAAATCCATCATGCAAAGTTCAAATCTGCAAGGTTTGTGGCGAACCAGACACGTTTCAGACCAATCAGTGTCATTTGAGGAGAACGTGGCTGTAGCTATGGGATGGGTTTAGCTGAACTGTGAGCTGTTTCTCGCAGTTAGCTCAGACAGCCGTTTTCCATGGCAAAAACTAGACTGAGACTAAACTAGATCTGTGATGACTAAAACTGACAAAAACTAAGTTTACGTCAAGATGACTAAAACTAGACTAGACTATAATGTAGTTTTCACCAGACATTCAAAATCTGTGATATTTCTCCACTGTGGGTAAATCTGTCAAAAACAATGCATCTGTAGCCATTCTTCCTCTCAGCTGTAGAAAACAGGGACCCCAGGTTTAGCAGGGTGCAGAGAACACACTACCCTGATTTAATACCAGATTTAGGCAAGAAAATAAATGCTTGGTTAAAAGTAAAGACTAAAATGTGAAGACTTTTATGGACTAAAACTAAAAAGGATAGAGATGACAAGAATGAGACTAAAACTAAAATGCATTTCATTTAAAGACTAAAACAAAGAGTAAAATTAAAAATAGCTGCCAAAAGTAACACTGAACTGGACCACATTTATTTATACAATAGAGAGCAAGAAACAGCACTGAAAGCTTTTCATGGTAGAAAAGAAGTTTCTGCCCTTCTGCTGACCTGCCTCAGTTTGAGTTTGCAGGAGTTACGGCGGCGGGGGTGAAGCCTGGGTCTGTATCTACAATGGGGGCTGTAGCATTGGTATAGCAGCAGTTTAATCAGAAGTGGACCGCATTTCTTTATTAAAACAAGAGCAAAGTAATTGTAATAATTACATACTACAGAAACCCACAGTTCCTAAACTACGGTAGAGTTTACCGGTAGGTCTCTGCAGAGCTTTGAGTGCTACGTTAGGCTTTGTTGCTCCGATTGGTCCATGATAAACGTGACAAACAAAACGCTCAGCTAATCACCTTCAGAGAATCTTTTGATTATCCTGCCTTTCCCAAACTCCTTCATAGCAAGCTTTTCCAGATGAATGTGAAATATCCATGCAATCTGAACCAGGCTATCTGGCGTGTCAGGTTAGGGCTGCACTGCACTCCAGGAACATTTCCAGTGGGTGAAGTCGCTCACCTGCACACCTGGAATGCAGCGCAGGTGGAGTCTGGGGTTTTAGGGGTTACACTGCATTGTTCTGTTTGTTAGTTGGTACTTCAGATTGTACCAACCATCACAGGGAGTCTGAAACAACACAGGACGGGACAAACTGGAACAATCTCTCTGAAGAGTTCAGCATATCAGGAGGACAGACTGAACCTTGACCCTAAAACTGTAGTGATTAGTTGTGATTGACTGTTATGATTTTTTTTTTTATCATTTTACAGCCCTTATCTTTACACGTTACCTCATAAACATCCAATAAAAAACATATTTAAAATACATTAAAATAACTCTAAACTTATCTAAACACACAAGCTTTGTCTCATTAGTACTGAAATTTCTGATTAAAACATGTTTAATAAATAAAAAGATTTGTATTTATTTAAATGTAATTAGGAGAATAAAAGTTTTATTTTGAAAATCCTCAATCACAGCTGACTGCTGTGTCACTGCTCCATCTGTGATCAGTATTAAGGGCGAGGAGGACTGCAGGTTCTTTCTCACTCAGACGTAACTTCTGGGAATCGCTCTCAAGCTGCTCGCTGCTGTTCCAGTCAGTCATGTGACCCGTCTGCTCAGGGATCTCCCCATGGTCAGGTGACACGCTGCCCTCTCTCTCTCCTGCTGCTCCATAAATTCCCCTTCAGATCCCTGAGTCTAGGAGGTGCTCTTCATCCCCTCCTCCTCCTCCCCCTAATCCACTCTGTCCTCGTGGATCTCTGAATTATTCAGTGAGCTCTGCTGCTCGCCACAAAGAGCCGACTCTGACCTACAGAGAGAGAGAGAGGGTGAGAGACGAGGGGGAGTAAGGGGGGAATGATGGAGTGATGGCAGCAGATGTCAGACTGGGAGCTTCCCAGGAAACCCCACACTGGCCTTCCTCACCCTCCTCTTCCTCTAAAAGTGTCCGTCACTGCAGGTGGACTGAAATAGACGAGAGTCTAATCTGATGCAGACTGCAGTGGGGGAGTCAGGGGGGAGGGTTTGGGGGGGGCATCATGACGAAGCAAACTGGCCTGTCTGTATGGTTGTTAGCTTAGCTTAGCATCAGGTGATCTACACTTGTGTGAAACTTCAGAAAACTCCACAAAGTTTTCAGGGTGAGCTGCAGGTGTGAACACAAACATCTTAACACCAGCCTCCACAGAAAGAGTCTGAGTGAAGGCGATGTGAGTCAGAGTGAGGAGATAGGAAATTTACCAGGAGGGAGTGAAATGTTTACATCCAGTGACAGGGCTGCATGCATCTGATGTAATCTCTGAGCACAGAATGAAACTGCTTCATCAAACCCATGATGTGGCTTAACTGTAGATAATTCTGCCAAAATACGAGCAAAGATAAAGTACGGGAGCAGGAGGAGCGTGGATGCATCTGTTTGTTTGAAGAGGTGTGACAGAGAGAGCATGAGCTGTTAGGATGAATCTTCTGCCTCAGCTGTAGAGAGCAGGGGTGAATACAACATGCTAGTATGATGTGGCACCAGGTTCAGGCAGAGAACAGACGTTTTACTGAAAGTTAAGACTTAAATGTTAAGCCTCTGTGGTATGCAATATTAATGCCAGATGTAAAAACATATTTGTGGTGTTTTTTGTGATGAAATAGAATAAATTAACATAAAAAACATAGGAGTGATATCATTTAGAATTTAAACTAAATTTGTTTTAAAACATTGAAAAGTAGCTGCAACAGGTTGCAATAAATGTTTTTGAACTTCAACAATGAAAAGGTTTTTTAATGTTATCAAACTACAATATTTTATGTCTGAACTTAAAAAGAATCCTTTGCATGCTATGAAAATATCAAATAAATGATAAGTTATTATGTATGCATTTTACAGTCTATCTTACTGTCAGGTGTCAAAAGTATTGACATTCATTCCTCAGGTAGACGTATAGATACGAGGGTTTAAAAAGACTTCTGTAGAAGTTGAAGTTTCAACTCAAGCTTTTCACTCAAGTAAAAGTATAAAAGTACTGGTTTCAAAACTTCTTAAAGTATAAAAGTAAAAGTAATGTAAGGGGGAAAAATGCCATTAAGGACAAAAGCTTAGGCCACACCACAGGGACCTACAGTGCACTACCCACCTCCCCAAAACAACATGTTTCTAAAGGCCATAATGACTTAACCTTGCAAAGCAGATGGATTTGCCTGTTTCCTTGTTTTTCACTGGCGAATCCATCTTGCAAAACTCGCATCTGAACCGTTTGGGCCTGGTTAGAGAGTGACAGGACCAATCAGCGATGAGGGGCAGTACTTTCAGGCGCGGCAGTGTCGTGACGTAAACAAACAGCAGCTGGTGCAGTTATGGAGGAAGAGATTAGCGTGGACGCTGCTAAAGCGCCAGTTTTATCAGAACTTGATGACATGTCTTCATGAAAAGAAGAACAAAGAACAGCAGTGAGTTGTTTTCTTTTCAAAAACAACAAAATTCGAGTACTTATATGTCTATAGGTGCCATGTTTCGCGTTATTCCTCACTAACTGCGCACACGGAGTGGCTATGTCACATGTTGTGTTGCTCTTATTGGCCCGTAGAGATGTAACAGACAGAGTTCATCCAATCACACTACGAGTTTTTTTCAAATCTTCTGCCTTTTCTCAAACGTTTCCTATTAAAGTTTTCCCAGATGGATGTGTTTCACACATCCATCTGGCGTGTCAGGTTAATAATGACTGTAATGTTATATTAAAATGTTAATGTTGAAAAATTTGGGATGCACCTGTTTCAGCCGTATTTATGCCCATTGAAAATAAACGCATTTTAGTACAATGCAAATGTATTCAAGAACCACATATGTGTACTACCAACCTCCTCGCTGGTGATTGGTTGGGACATTTCGCTCCAGTTCTCCTGAGTCTCTGCCACAGACATCTTCGTACTAGGCTGCATATTTCCTTGCTGCAGTGTGACGTGATTTGTGTCGTGAGCAGGTGCGATGGATTGCATACAAACCAATAGGATGTCAGAATGCTATTATGTCCATACTTCTCATCCAACCACAATCAAACTCACTCTATCCAGATGGCGCGATTTATCTGGATAGGTTTTTGGGTTTTTTATTTGTGTTTTTAAGAAGGATGACAAGACAGAATGAAAACAAGCTGGAATGAAACAGCAGTAACGAGGCTATTTTTAAAATGTAAGGAGTAGAAGTAAAAAGTAGGCTGAAAAATAATTACTCCAGTAAAAAATAGATACCCAAAATTTCTACCTAAGTAAAGTAATGAAGTATTTGTATTTAGTTACTTGACACCTCTGGTTACTGAATAGTGGTAATAGCCACTGCTGCACATTTACCCTCACTCTCCTCATTCTTATCAACCTCACTGTCCTCCTCGTTCTCATTTCAGTAATCACAGATTTATACCGAAATATACAATACCAACACGCAGTGGTACCATTATGAACCCATAATGGTACCGTGTTTGCAGTTCTCCATAAGGCAACATGTATATTTTAATCACTTTTCATTATTAATTCCTCAAAAAAGCAACTTTTAACAACTAAAAAATTAAACTTTACCCAGCTATAATTATGTACCCATTTTTCCAGCCTCAAAAATATCTGGAAAATATATTTCCATGCAGTTCTTTTGCAGTAAAGCTACAGAGCTGAGCAGTTTTGGGTGAGAATGTCTGCACAAAAAGTGTTCAAGATGGCGTCCAGAAAGTCATGTGACAAGTTAGAACACTGTTATAGGTTACCTAAGGTCCTGCCATTTTTAAAAGTATTCTATCGTACTTGGAAATGTATCATGTGAGTGCATAAGGCCAAAAAGTGGTATGATGCCTATCGGCAACACCATCCCATGGAGCATTGGTTCCAAATCTGGGGTCTGGGCCCCCCCAGGGGGTCACTAGAGATCTTAGGGGGTCACAATGCTTTTTCAGCTCTGATGCTGCCAAAATTAGATTTACAAATATTGACTAAAATGACCATGGGGGGGGGCACCCCCATAGAGAGTTAAGACTTTAATGAAATATTTGTCTTCATTGACTAAAACTAGGCTTAAATTATAAAGGATTGAAAAGACTAAAAACAAACAAACATTTTAATCTTAAAACCAAGACTTAATCTAAAAACAGCTGTGAAAGTTAACACTGCATCTATCTACTGTTCTATACAGCCATGGTGGGATAGATTTCACATCCATCTGGGCAACGACCCATCAACCTTGTTATAAATAAAACAGATGATGCCACCCTGGGGAGTGAACTATGACCTCTACAGTCAGCCGGTGTCATGTCAGTCCAGGATTGTTCACCATCAGTGGAAACTGTTTCAAATTAAACTCTTACTGGAGCTGGTCAGGAGAAGAGCAAAAACATCTTTACCAGAGCAGAGCTGCTTCGGCTCCAGAGGTGAAATTCACCATTTTTATCCCCCAAAGACATTTCACTTGATCTTATTACAACATTTCTAAAGTATGAACCAAGTAAGCCAGCTACCTGAGTATTCATGACTATAAAATTGTTGATTTAACTTAAAAAACAGCATTTGAAAATGGTGAAAAAATCAAAGGTACAAGACTGTGAACATATAGCTTTACTTGAGGAAGAAACTACGTATCCCAAAATCCATTGTGATAAATCAGGGGCCCGAGCACCAACCTAGGATTAGCAGGGACCCTATTGTATCTGTAGTCATCATTTTTCTCTTGGAAGAACCACTAATTTGGAGGCCGTAACTTGCACAAAAACTCAACAAACTTTTTAGAAAATTGTCCCCAAGTGGAAATGTTTGTATTTTGGTGGAACTGTGCAAGCCCATTAAGCAGGGGCCTCACAGGGGCCCCAAATGTGAGATAAGGGACTTAGTAAGAGCTTGGTGCATGAAAATTGGTACACTTATGTATTATGATTAGATGACAAAAACAATCTCTTGGGGCCATCCTCTAAAATGTATGGGAAGCACACTACAAACAGTTGAAGGTCAAATTTTGGCATTTTTGGGCGATTTACAAGTTTCACATTTTAACGAACTAGTCCGAGGGATTTCATCTGATTGACTCCAGAATTTTTTTGCTCTTTTCACCAAAGGGCGGGGCCATGACCGGAGCATAAACTCAGACTACTTTTTTGTATCTGTTTTGCAGTGAAAATAAACCAGTAATACCTTTAACTTCATAATACTGATGCCGATCATCACCAAACTTCACGATGATCACACATTGATCATGAATAGATTCATACACCGAGATCAGTACTCTGTCACAGCGCCCCCCTCTGGCAATTGAATATCTGTTGTTTTTTTTTTGTTTGTTTTCCATTCAAGTATTCAGCCCCTACACACCATTCAGCCTAGACTTATGATTTTTGGTCTGCATGTGTCACCATAAGACCTACAAAGAGCCTCTTAGAGCCGTGCCCAAATCCCAACAGGAAGTCCACAAGCTTCATCTGTGTTTCAAAATAAGGCGTTTTTGATGGTGCCAAATGACTTTAACCTATTATAATTTTAGTTTACAATGTTCTGAGATCTTCTGCTCTGCCTTGCCAGGCAGCAGGAACACATGGAACACACCCACATCCAAACATCTCATCATACTGGAAGTGAAACAAATGGTTCATATCTTCCTTCCTCTTACTGTGATTAATCTATTGAGCTCTGATTCTGAAGGATTGGCCACAATAATTGGCCACAACACAGACACGTTTCATTGAAGGATGTCTCACTAGCGATGGCGAGCATTTCAATATCTCGCCAATTTGACAGGAAGTAAGTGCAACTTTCATACCAAATGTCTGATTGCCTTCAAATTTCACATGTATTATCAGGGTCAGCCCCTCTAAATATTCAAGGGTTAATTTCATTGTTTTGATGTAGCACCCCTACTGGCAACAGGAAGTGACACATTTGGGCCATTTCTTTATTGTCAAGCAATTTGCTATCACACAGAAGCATCTCCAAAATATAATATCTGTTTTTTCCTCATGGTACATGATTAATAACAGTCCTAGGGTGGGTTGCCTACACCCAGTTATTCCTTCACTCCTGCATTTGCGACACACCCGCTTGTGCAGTTGCAGTGGCAATCAGGTCATCACCACAGAAAGCTGACGATCCAGCCTGAGCAGCCTATGCCAGCATCGTCCCTATGTGGGAAACACTAGAGGTGGACATGGGTGTACTAGTCTTGATTTATTTCAGCCAGAAGCACAATAAATGTATTATTCAATTATCTATTTTCTAAAATTTATTTATTTTTGTGTGTCTGGAAATTTTATTTTTTTGACTGTACAGATGTTTCCTGGAAAGTCTGATGCCCACTCCTTTTAGTGGTTCTGAGGCTGACTGAGCAGCATTTAAATCCCAGTGCATTCTGGGAGTCTGAATCAATAAACAGTCTGCAAACATCACTGCACAGCCTGTTGGCAGACTTTATGATCCTCCTGTCTTTGTAGCAGAGGTGAAATTTACTCAGCATGAAGAGACGTTAAATAGTTTCCATGTAGACACGCTGCTTGGCTTTATCTGTCCCTGAAGGATCCTGATGTCTGAGGGAGTTCACGGTGGGTCGTGTGTGGGGTTTATGGGTCAGAGTTTTCAGACATGAAGCCGTGAAGGCCGTGAAGATGCTCTCAGATCAGAGAGGATTCTGAAACAAGGATTGGGTTAAATATCTGCTGTTTCAAGGTCAGTGTGGATATGGCAGGGAATTAGGGCCAATCCAAAAACTAATAAAGATGGTCCATTCATTCATTTATGAATAAAGAAAACACACTCTGCATTTTCAAGTTTAAAAAATGATACATTTATGCAAACCAAACTCCAAATGTTTGTGATTATAAAGGTGAAAATAACAGGTTGCATGTGAGAAAATCAAAGCTGTTTCCCTGTATAAGTAATGCTGTTAAGATTCTAACCAAATAATACTTTTTACTGGGACTGATCCTGAGGCGTTCCCAGACCAGACAGGATATATAATCCCTCCAGCGCATTCTGGGTCCTCCCAAAGGTCTCTGTCCAGCTGGACGTGCCTGTAAGACCTCCACAGAGACATCCTGATCGGATGCCCAAACCACCTTAACTCTTTTCAGTGTGAAGGAGCAGCAGCTCCACCCTAGCTCTCTTTGGATGTCTGAACTCCTCACCCTGTCTCTAAGAGTCCAGCTCAGTTCAGTTCAGCTGCTTCTATCTGTGATCTAATTCCTTACCTCAGGACTGGGAGGTAAAATGAGGGCTTTACCTTTCAGCTCAGCTTCCTCTTCACCACAATGAACCAGCCCAGCATTCACAGTGCTGCTGATGCTGCAGGCATGTACCCAGAGTCAGTCTATGCCAGCCTGGGTCAGCAGGCCACCCAGTGCACACGGCAGCCAGCCACCATGGCCGTCCCTGCAGGTCGTGAGCTGCGGTATTTATCATCCGGGTTTAAAATGAACAGATTTTCTTATTTTTTCAGTAGCCTTAGTACTCGTACGTATAAATAAAGTGCCTCCAACTTTGGTTTCAGAGCGCCTCCTACTGGCATTTACAGTTGATACGAAAGATGACAGAATCTACTGTGGTTCTAATGAGCTCCATATTTCCTTTAGTTAGGGAAATCCCTCCAATAAACTATAAATAATCTTAGCAAAAAAAGTGAGGAAATGTGTGTTTGGTAGATTATTTCTTTGTTGTAACAATGCTTCTTGGCAATGAATCTTATACTGTTGGAAAGCCTGTTTATTACTTTTTTAAATGATGCCACATTTGTAAGGATCATGCATTTGTGGGATGAGCAGCAGAGATGAGTATATGGGTTGTGCCCATGAAAAATTTGCCAAGTCTTCTCTGCCAATGCCAAACAGCTGATTCTGCTGTTGCTAGAGCTTCTGGTACCCCCAGGTGAGCGTGGGCCCTGCTACAGTGGTCAGTAGGTGTCTGCTCCAGGAATCAGCATGCCACGTTTGACTGATCTGGATAGGACCCGTGCATAAGGCAACTTCAAGCTGGTGTTCTTCAAAACCAAGCTGCAGCATTGTTTGGAGTGAGCCCTAGTACCATCTCCAAGCTGAAGGCCAAGTTCCATATAACAGGGGATGTCAGAGACAGGCTGTGAAGTGGGCGTCCCAAGAAGACTGTTTCCTCACCCTGTCAGCACTTAGGTACCGTAGGCTGTCTTCTACAGATTTGCAGTCAAAGTTTGCAGGACAATATGACCGACGGCTCTCTGCCCAGACAATCCAGAACAGACTGCACACAGACAATCTCTGGTCTCATAGGGCTGCCAGGAAGCCTGCTATGACTGCCCTTCACCATCAGGCCCGCTTGCGCTGGTGTCTGCAACACGTGCACCGGAACCTGAACATGTGGAGGAACGTTATGTTCAGCGATGAGGCCAGATTCTGTCTATGGCAGTTGGATCATAGGGTCAAAGTGTGGAGAAGACGTGGAGAATGCTACGCTGATTGCTGCACCGATAGAATAACATCTTTAGGTGGAGGCAGTGTGGTGAAGGGCGGCATCTCCCTCACTGGGAAAACGTGGCTAAATATTTAACTAATGTGGTGTGGACAGTGAGCATGTAATGTCACACACACCGGCTTACAGTTTGGACATGCTTTTACCTTTAGACCGTACTAATAAAATAAATAAAATACGATAAAAATAAATAAATAAGTTAATAAAATTAGATATGAAATAGATAAATAATAATAATAATACAAAATGAAATAAGATCAAAATAAAATAAAAAATAAATAGGATAAATGAATGAAATGAAAAGAAAACAAAATAAATAAAATACAATAAAAGCCCAACAAATAAACACTGTTTAACAAGGAAAGTACTAGAATTTAAAACATGCAATAAAAAAATAAGAAGGATTAAAATTAATGATGGAAATTTAGAAATGAGTCAACCTTTTTAAAACCAAATCACTTGAAATGTTAATAACCAAATATTTATTATTATTATGAATAACAACAACAGTAATGACAATAATTATATTTCAATTAAAAAGAATAATAATAATAATCATAGAAATACTAAAAACACACTGTCATCAAAAATAAAATGGTGATGATAATAATTATTATAACAATAATAATCATATTAAAGTGTTGTAATGGATGTAAACATGAGAGAAGGATTAGGGCGAGGCTGAGTCAGACGTCACCCTCAATTATTGATCATTAATTATTCATGTTTACATCAGCTGACAGGGAGGTAATGGACCAGAGGATCAGCACGCTAAGACCGCTAGGCTTTAGTGATGATGTCATCATGCAGCTGATGCAGTCTTACAGCAGGTGAGTCATCAGGTGATGCTGTGAGACTTTTACTGGAACAAAGACGCAGCTTTACTCTGCTGCTGCACTTACTGCTCACACCCACGGCTCTCCTCATCATGACTGCTCCCCATGCTCTCTCTCTCTCTCTCTCTCTCTCTCTCTCTCCCTCTCTCTCTCTCTCTCTCTCTCTCTCTCTCTCTCTCTCTCTCTCTCACTCTCTCTCTCTCTCTCTCTCTCTCTCTCTCTCTCTCTCTCTCTCTCTCTCTCTCTCTCTCTCTCTCTCTCCCTCTCTCTCTCTCCCTCTCTCTCTCTCTCTCCCTCTCTCTCTCCTTCTCTCTCTCTCTCCTCCTTTCTCCTCCATCTTTGTCTCTTGTCACTTTTTTCTCTCTGTCTCAGGCCGACCATCAGGAGGGAGAGATGAGAAAGCTATGAGGCTCTACTCTGAAAACATGGTCCATCCTAGATCGAATTAAATTTCATTTGGTTTTAGTTTAGCAATGCTGACTCCATTTTTTAAATTTTTTGCTTTGTTAAGTGTTTTTATTAGTTTCAGTCTTGTGTTTTTCAGTAATTTGGGATACTTGTCAGTGATGAGTCCCAAAAGAGCCAGAAAAAGTAAACTTTAAACAATTTATGGATTTTTGCCTTTATCCAGACCAGACAGGCCAAGAAAGACAGGAAACACGAGGAGAGCGAGGGGATGACATGCAGCAAACGCTGCTGAGACGGGAATCGATCCCATGACCAGCGCTCTGAGGAGTCCAGCCTTCACACCAACCTGCTGCACCAACCCAGCGCCCTCCATCACACACTTTTAAACATTTACTAAAAAGGGCTAGTCTTGATATCTGAATACAACTGAAGTCCTAAAATGTGAAGTCTTCTTCTGTCAGATCAGACATTTTGATTCTAACCAGGCCTGCGTGTTCAGTGTCAGTCTGTTGGATGTTTTTGTCCCTAATTTGCTTTGACTTTTGTAGGGACAGAGTTTAACCTCCTGAGACCTGAGCTGTGTAGTTTGATCACAAAACCTGAACGTTCCTATAAAAATGTCCCCAAAAATTCAATCTAAACTCCTCAACATTTTCAAGCAACTTACTCTTTTTAGAAAAAATAAAATTCTCCAAAAATTTGTAAATACATTCCCAAAAATTCCAGGAAAAAGCCTAAAAATTCTCCCAAACATTCTGACAAATTCCTTGAAATTCTTTAGAATTATCCCCCCAAATCCAACCCTAATTCCCACACATGTTAATGTGTGGGAATCCCAATCAATTTCCCAGGCATTTAGAAATAAGAAAGAAATTAAATGTCCAAGTTTTGATGATAATGACGATACATTTTAAGTCAATTTTCTCCCCAAAATTCTCCTGAAATTCCCCTAAATAAAAAAATTTTCTCCTTAAATTTCCTTGAAAACAGCAAAGTCCCAAAAACATCAAAGAATTTCCAAAAATTCCCATTAAAAAGTCTGAAAATTGTATCACAAATGTCTAAAACTTCAGAGATCATTCTGTAAAATTATCAATAGCAGAAATCGTGACCATGCTGTAGGAAAGTAACCTTGCAGAGCAGATGGAGTCGCCGTTTCCGTGCTTCTCACTGGTGAATTCAACTCGCAAAGCTCCCATCTGAACCATTAGCCCTGTTAGAAAGTTGTACCCACATGGTGTGGCGAGGCACATAAAGCCTGATTCATGCTTCTGCGTTGCATCGACGACGCCATTGTTGACAATTCGAAGTTCTGCGTAAAGGGAACACGTTGCTCTGCAATTCACCGCCATGCCACCAGGGGCGTGTGGCTTTGTGTGTGTGGGTGTGTGTGTGTGTGTGTGTGTGTGTGGCGGGGGGGGTGGTTTCAGAGGGGTCACATCTGACTCTTTGTTTGTCTTCCAGTCACACTTCAGCCCTGTGTTCCTGGAAATTTCTGGCCAGGAGTTATTTGCCATTTGGCAGTCCTTGTAGTGCTTTGAGGAGGAGTTGTGAAGGTGGTCGTATTTCCTAACCTCCTCGATTATACTCTCTTCGACTTGATCCATTGTTGAAACACTCACACCGCTCCACAAAAACTTTAAAAATGGCGGTGTTTCACAAAGAAAGACCAGAAAAGGCAACTGCCAAGAAAGACGTTTTGAATGGACGGATCGCAGCCCTTGTGGTCCGCATCACCGTGATGCATAGTTAGGATTTTTTGGGGGTGCACGTCAGGCTACAGCGTAGGGGTCCGCGTCGATGCAGAGGGCTACATGTAGCTATGCCGTCGACACGACGCAGAAGCATAAATCAGGCTTGTCAGTGTGACCAGCAGTGAGTCTAGGTGTGCCATAAACCTAAAGACTAAACATAACTAGTATTTTGGCCCAGTTAACTTATAATTGTTTGGTTCTTTCTGTTTTCCATCAAAAATGTAAATTATTTTTGCGTTTGGCAGTGAGATCAATGCCATTCACCTGAGCTGCACTTGCCACTAGGGGGCGATTGTGATATTTTGGCTATATATTTGTGGCGCTGGCATGTTGGCATCACTGGGTTTGATGCTAAGATGCTGTGTTGTGATTGGTGGGGAAACTGTCAGGAAACCAGTCTACTGTAGTGGTTCTATGGCAGGAAAAATTGAACTCTCAAACTCGCACCCAAAGTGGAAAGTCGACATGGAAAACGGACGCTTTATTCATGAGTTTGTCTTTATCATTCTTTCTAGTCACCATTAATGGCTGACGGGTGGATTTCTGTAAAATGGTTCAAACATTAAGCTGACATCTAAAGCCAGCTGATGATCCCTGCAGTAGTACTTCAGCTCTACAACACTAAAAATACTATTATGCGTACTAAAGAGGCTACTTTGCATGGACACAAACACAGCGAGAGATTTTGGTTCTATCTTAGGTGTGCCTTGGTCCACATAAAGAAATACCGTCGAGCTTGACCTTGGCTGAGCAACAGGTGTGTCAGCAACCCCCCCTCTAACCCAGGGTTGTGGGACATCAGATCTGATGAATCCTTAGCCACCTATGTGCCTAAAACTTTCACACATGAGTGTATTCTGTTAGTTTTGTGAACTATAATGACCTTGGTCTTCACCTCTGGTTCTAGTTTGTGCTGTCCGAGCTTTTCTGAGATTGTTATCTCTCCACACTCTGGACCATTAAGGCTGCAGACCTTCTGTTTTCAGGTTATTTTTCCATCCATAGATGTAGGTCTCCACCTCTTAAAAAAGGGTTTGAGTGATTGTCTTTCAAACTTTGCACAAATGACCTCTCTGACCCAAAGGTCAGACCCCCCAGCCCTTCTTTATGACCCGCTGCTGTACCCTCACCGTCCAGCTATAGTAAACCCAACAGAGGCTGTAACCAGGAGGTAGCTCTGTTTTTCTGTCCTCCATCAGAGCAGTAAACACTCCCTCAGTCATCTAGTTTCTTTTTAATTAGCCTAATGGACCCTGGTCTGCAGCAGCAGATGCAGAAATCACTGCAGACTGCAGCACTGTCATAACCTCTCCTTCAATTCATGAGAGAGGATAAATCTATAAATGTTATTAAAGAAACTCTGCAGAGGGTCTCCTCCTCTTATTCTACCCTATACTCTCATCAAGAGGAAACTTTGAAACTGCAGAGTCGGCAGAATCACCACAGCGAGAAATCACCCCAACGATCCACAACCATGGAGGAAGAATCAGCCGGATGGGCTGGAAGTGTAGAGGTGGAGACGAGGTAGAGGATGGTTTTAAGGATGGCGGGGATAAGGTGGGCCGTGGTGGTGGGTGTAGTGGGAAAGAGAATCCTGCAGACAGAACCAACAGGTGCTCAGACAGGGTGGGGGTTTGTGGTGGGGGTTCCTGCTGTTATTATTGGACATAATCAGGTCTCATAATGATCTCTGTTAGCCATGTCGTTCCTTCAGCCGCTCCAGTGTCAATATTATTTCACTATCAGGACTGAGAGCACTCGGCCTCATGGGAAATTACTGAGAGGGGTTGGGAGGGACAACCTGAGAGAGTTTCATGATTTTTTTCTGTTTTTGTTGTAAATATTTTACATGTAATATTTGAAACCACATTAATTCTGTTTAAATAAAGATATTCAAAGAAGAAAGAAAATAAAGTTGAACTTTAAACGGTGGTCGTCAGGAACAAGGTTTAGTTCTGGTGCTGAATCAAAGATTAAGGACGTTTATGAGTGAGAGCTCCATCAGAGATCCATGAACCAGTGGAGGATCTGCACAAAGGTTATCCATGTTAATATTAGCAGTGTAGTTTTCTTAGATTCATGCCAGTAAAGTTTACTGAGAGAGAAACAGAGACGTCTGCAGACTAACACAGAGATTCTCCAGTAGTCCTCCCTCAGGATCCTCTACCAACCCTTTAACCAGCAGCCACAACCATAATCACGCTCCATTTCCCCGACAGTTTTATTTCATGAAACAAAACGCTGTTTGGACATCAGACGTTACAGAAGCAAAATACCACAGAGTTCCAGTAAAAGATTCAGGGAGTTATCTGAGACACATTCTTGGTAAAAGTCCAAAACGTTCCCAAAATACCCCTGAAAATTCCTGAATTATTCCTGGAAACCTCCTGGGAAAGACCGCCGAAAGGTTCTGTGAAAAGTCCCAATAATTATTTTAAAAATTCCAAAGAGTTCCTGGTTCCTTGAAGATTTTCTTTAGCGCAAAAACTCTAGAGAATATCACCAAACGTTCCTGGGAAAATATCCACAACAAACTCTGATGGTACATGACTTTAAGTTTCTTTAAAAGATTACCGGGAAAAATCCTGAGAGACATCAGATCAATTCACAGTTAAAACTTCTGGATAACTAAGAAACCAATTCTGTCTGGTGATTTCTAGTTCTCTCTGTTATCCTCACTTCAACTAGAAACTCCTGCCCAGAATCGTCTAGTACGGGGGTTCCTAACCTGGGGTCTGGGCACTCCCAGGGGCATGGGTGTAGCACGGGGGGAAAAGGGTCCTGACTACCTGGGTCCACAGAAGGGAGGGGTCCTTGAGAAGCCCGCAATGAAAGTGTGTTTTTAATTATTTTTTCTTAGTAATTACAGTCATTATTGAATCAAAAGCAACTAAATGAACTGGTCGACAGACTGATATTGTAGAAAAATAGAATAAAATAAAATGCTTAGAAATGTCCAAATGGTGAAGTCCAGTGTAAACAAACAGTGATGGTCAATTTGATTTCACCATGGTGAAAATCTAACTCATAAATGGGGAAATTATTGTGCAGAAATACATTAAAATGCATATGTACTTGTAAAAATGATACAACATTGTGGGGGGGGGTCCTGTGTGACTTTCTTTCTGGGGTTGCTTGGCTTCTTTTTGATACGGACAGGGAGCGTCCCAAGGTAAAAGGTTCCAAAAACCACCGGCCTTAAGCCTGATTTATGCTTCTGCGTCGTGTCGACGGCGTATGCCGTCGACGCCCTGTCGTTGACCATTCAAAGTTCTGCATCGAGGGAACGGTCCCTCTGCAATTCACTGCCTTGCCGCTAGGGGGTGTGATTGTGTGTGTGGTTTCATAGGGGTCACATCCAAACCCTTGTTTATCTACCGGTCACAGTAAACAATGGCGATCAAGGTGGAGCAGGTGTGTTTGGAGTTGGAGCTCATCGATATCGACCAACAAAGTCTTTTGAAGCGCAGGCGACAGGGAAGACGTTTGCGGAGGCGGTCTGTACGACCAATGAACGAGTCGAGGCTGAGAACTAGTGAATTTACCACACTGGTTCGCCCACTGAGGGACCTGATGTTTTGAGATGACCAATCACAGTCCTTGCAGTCCGCGTCGCCGCGACACATAGTTAGGGTTTTTTGGAGGTGCGTGTCAGCCTATGGCTTAGGGGTCCGCATTGATGCAGAGGGCTACACGTAGCTACACCGTCGACATGACGCAGAAGCATAAATCAGACTTTAGGCTCGCCCCCATTTCTGACTTCAGTTCCCCAGCACAGCATTGCTGACGTCCCTACGGGGGATTTCTTTTTTTCTTTTTAATGCTTGTTGGAAATCAAAAGGACCAGAATGCTTTGGAACAACAACCAATGATGTTTGCTGTCATTATTTTCTGATCGTGGTGATTCTGAAGGCATTCTGGTAAATTTCCCATAAACCTCAGTTTGGAGTGTTCCTCTAAATCTGAAGGTCCATGAAGCCCTAACCCTCCCCCCTCAGTCTACAGAACGTGACATGTTTGTATGGTTTTAATACATTCGAGCAGGAATAAAACGGCCCCTCCATGTTCACTCTGGTTTCCCAGCATGCTCTGTTTCCTCTCTGGACTGGAGTGTTGCAGACGTTTCTCTCACAGAGAGCTTTTGTGTGCTGCAGGTGTGGAGTTATACGAGGCAGCGCTGACGCACAGCTGACCAGGCTTCACTCCCACAGCCCCCATGAGGGCCCCCCAAAGACCCTCCCAGGGGCCCTTGGGCCGCTCCAGGAGAAAGACCAGGAGCTGCTCCAACTTCCTCTGCAGTTTTCTATGAAACGTGCACACTTCCTGTCTCTTACGGCTGAAGTCTTCAGAGTGAAATAAGGACATGAAGAGTTTTAGTTCAGGTTGCTGATTCAGACTCCGGTGATGATGTTGTTTCACTGTTTAGGTGCTCTTTAAGTGGAGTTTGTTTCTGTATTGTGTTTGGATCGGTATCCTCTACAAAAGTGGTTCTAAACTGGAGGGTCAGGACCCAAAAGTGGGTCACAAACTGCAAAAAAAATTGTCAAGGAGTTTTAAGTTTTAAATCTTTTTCTGCACGTCAAGTTTTTGATAACAGAGAGGAATTAGCACATTCTAGACAGTTCTTTCTGAATTATTCAGGATTTTTTAACGTGAATTACCTGAAATCTTTGGAGAATTTTCCTTCTGGACTATTCTAGGAAACTTTAAAGTAATTTCCCAAAAAAAGGTTTAAGAATTTCCCTTGTGTTTTCTGAGAATTTAGCTTGAAGCTTTGGGGAATATTCTCTGAAACTTCTCCTGTAAATCTAAAGAACGTTAATGAACCTGGAACTTTCTGGAATTTCCAACAGTAGTTTCTAGGACTTTTAACAGAAGCTTACAGGAGCTTTCCAGGAATATCAGGAGAATTCCCTCTGAAAAATTAAGGAAATTTGGGACTCTCTTATCTGGAATATGTCTCAGAAATATTTGTTGATCTTCCATGAAACTTTTCTGGAAACTTTGGGAGATTTTCTTCCGTGTTGGTCGGGTTCTGTTCTGTCTGAGGTCCAAACAGCGTGATGTTTCATTAAATTATTCTGGTTTAAAAAAGAACCCTGAAATTTAAATCGTGATCTGTCCTCTAGGAGTTGGTGGTGGTCCTGATGCAGGACCACCGGTCTAGTCCCATCCAGCTCCATCTTCAAACGTTCGTTTTAACAGCAAAAATAAAAATGGTAAAAACTGGTGAGAGTAGTCCACGTCTTTATGGAGATTGACTGTGGGGGTGGGATTGGTTTCTGGACATCGTTTTAAAGCTAAAATCAAACTGTAGAAAGACAGCGCTGCAAGCTGCTCTTTTTACTTTCTCTCTCTCCGTCTCTATCTGCGATCAGTAAACAAACAATAATTCACACTTATCGCCAAAAGGAGAGGATTTTCCTGCAAGTAAGTTACAGAACAGTCTCCTTATTGTGGATTTGTGGGTCTCTACAGAGCGGTAAATGAACACAATCATATTTTTGGTTGGGCAGTGAGAACAGTATGCTTTAGCACAAGTCAATAAATTAAAAAACAGACTCCGACATGGGCGAAATGTTTTGAACATCTCCAGCATTTCATTTTTTAAAAGTCTAGGGTTAATTCGTCTATAAGAAGAGGAAAGGGTCAAACTTTGATATTAGCGGGTGCAGAGAAAGGTGTGATCCTGGATCTGTGCCTCGTCCTTCATGATCTCACTCATCAGTAGGAAGCTGTGCACATATCGGACCGTAGTACGAGCAAAAAAATCTCCAGTTTTGGTTTTGTGTCATAAATATTTCAGTCCTACAGTGAATGCTGACACTGCTGTAACAGAGTTATGGACAGCTGGAGCAAAGGCAGGGATGAAACATTAAATTTATCATGGAGGGGTTATCAGTAGCAGAGGGGGTAAATCCCCCCCCCCCCCAGCAAATCAGACCCTGCAAAGCCCTTTGACATCAGCGCGGCGTGCTTGAAGGTGGGACTGGCCTGTATTTGAGCGTGGCGCAGCTAAACTGGTGATGGAAATGTAAATCAGCACAGCGTGGTTTGGTTGGGCCAAAAGCCGTAGTGGAAAAGCCCCGTTATGGTTTTCGAGGCATGGCTGAACATAGCTGTGGCATTTAGGAAAAGTCATGTGCCGACTTTAATTTTAAGGATTTCGTAAACATTACTTTGAATTCAGCATAAAACTCGCCAGATGGCTTTGTTTTTATTTCAAATTGAACTGATTGTGTACATAATGGGCAATATATACAATTTAAAATCATTCAAAAATACTCCTTTCCTTTTGAAGGCCTCTCTTGACCCCCTCACAGTGTCTGGTGACCCCCAGGGGGTCCCAACCCCCACTTTGGGAACCACTGTCCTAGAGGACTGTGTAAAGAGTTATTTCAGACCGATCTCTGAACATTTATAAATCCCTTCTGAAAGCACACCCTCACTCATGTGGCCGAATAGCTTTGGTGCTTTAAATAGGTTTACTAAAGTCTGAGCTTCACTAAAGTCATGGAAAATATGGATAAATGATAAACTAGTGCAGAAAACATGTCTAAAATGAAACTTTGTCCTTTTTTAGCATAAATGTTGTCCGTCATTCTTTCTCCACCAGAGTGAAGTCATCACCGCCTCTCAGGGTTTATTCCAGCGCTTCTGTAACATTCAACCGCTCTGCCATCATCAAAGATCATCAGGTCTAATTCTCCTGTAAAAACTGATAGGGCGGGCCTTAGAGATTCCAGAGTGTCAATTGGTTGGGAGAGATTGACGGACAAAGGATTCAACCAATGATGCACGGTGAGAGGTGGCGATGTGTGCCCATTGCTCTCTTATTGGCCTTTTTAAGGCCCATTTATGCTCAACGTTAAATACGGATCCGGATCCGGACGGAGCCTTTTGTCCGTGCTCCGGGTTCATTTCATCCATATTTCTGTACGTTTCCATAAAGCTTACGGGTACGGGCCAAACGGAGCAGTACCACCAGAAACAGTGGGGGCAGTGTTTCTGTCACTACCCGACACGTAGCTCTAGTGAGACACGAAGAAGAAATAACAATGGCGGAACTTTTTGAAGAAAAGTTGTGCGAGTTGGTTAGAAACGCTGCCTCCGTTTTTGTCTTTTTTGCAAGAGGTACATTATCAGTACTTCCTCCAGTCGCCATGTTTGTTTTTGAGTTTGTTGATGTCATAAACTTTAGACTCTGGGTTGCCCCCCCCCCCGGTGGATGTATTGGTTAACATCCATGCCAACATAAAGGACACATGTAAGTTAGTGAGCTGTGATGTGTTTGAACCACATTTCTAAGATCTAAAATAACAAAGATATTGATATGGTGAGTGCTCAGACCTCAGAGGGTTAATGATGCCGTTTTAAAGAGTCGTTTCTGCTGTCTGGATAAAAAAGTCACCGCTCTGTCATTATTCTGTTTCTCTCACCATAACTAAAGTAGGAAAGAAGAGAGGAATATATTTGGAGTTAAATATATCTTTTAATAAACATGTTTGTAGTTTTGATGTTTATTTTAATGTGATAATTCTGGCTCAGACTATAAATGATGGGCTATGAGGTTTACAGGTTGCTTTAAAGCCCTGGAGTATAATAGATCTGAAATATAAAATCCCACTCAGAGATATGAGGTCAAGTCTTCTTGTCATTTATTTTCAGGCTGAGATGGATAAAATCTTCTCATCATTCTATTTTAATATGAAAACTGATGTAGATGTGAGGTGAGTCCTCCCTAAAGAATCATTAGTGTTAAAAATAAAACAGCAGCGCTGAGTGATGTTTACAGCAGTGATAGCTAACAGTCTGACGTTAGCATCAGACTGGACCGGCCTCGCCTCCGCGGCCTCCTAAGCCCAACGCTGACCTTTCCTCTCATGGAAACGTACTGCAGACGCCGCTACGATGAACACACACGGGACAGCATGGCATCAAAAACCAGAGGAAAGCGAAACTCAGGTTACAAAGGCAGGAATACACAGAATTTAAATCCTTGAGCTACCAAACTTTATCGACACTCGGCTTCAAGCATTTTCAAGGATTTCAAACAGCCGCCTGAGCCCTGAGAGACGAGGAGGAACTTTTCAGACAGAAAGCGAATGTTCACAGAAGCATGAAAACAGGAACCTGGCTCTGATTTGACATACTAATATGAAAACTGTGTCTGTTACTGAGAACTTAAAATCAGAGGAGAGCATTTACAGGACAGAGCAGTGAGAGGGGGAATCCTGAGTAACCCGAGCTGCTTCAGTTTCTGCAGGAAATCCAAAACCCTGAAGAACGGCCAGAACTGAGACGAGAACCAGACAGTTTCAGAATCATAAAGGCCCCAGATGAGGATAAGTATGAGTCTGTCATCTTTCTATAGTTCAAAATTAACCCTAGTTACACCTATAGTTGACTTTGAGTCAGAGTGAGGTTAGGTGAATGTGACAATTAAAATAAGTTTAAGAAGGCAGAAATGGTCAAAAAGTGGCAAACACTGAGAGAAAAGTGACAAAAATGGTTGGGAAGTGACCAAATAATGAGTTAAAAGTGGCAAAAACATGGAGAAAAATGAGTGAAAAGTGACTAAAATGGGCAAAAAGGTGGAAAAACAGGCAAAAAGAGTGTAATTTAATTGCAAAAGGCAGTTTAAATGGGCAAGAAGTGGCAAAAGTGGGCAAAAAAATTGCAAATAGCAAGATAGAGGTGTCAAAAAAGGGCAGAAAGTGGAAAAAAATGTGTTAGAAGTGGCAAAAAAGAAAATGAGTTATAGGTGGCAAAAATGGTCCAAAAGTGGCAAAAACATGGAGAGAAATTAGCGAAAAGTGGCTAAAATGGGCAAAAAAGCCGCTAAAGGCAGATTAAATGGGCACAAAGTGACTAAAAAGGGGCAACAAGCAGGATAAGTGGTGTCAAAGGGGATAAAGTGGCAAAAAGAAGTAGCAAAAATGGGCTAGAAGTGGTAAAAATGGTCCAAAAGTGGCAAAAACATGGAGAAAAATGAGTGAAAAGTGACTAAAATGGGCAAAATTAAGACAAAAAAAGGTGGGAAAAGTGGGCGAAAAGCTTGAAAGAGTGGCAAAATGGGAAATTAGTGGCATTTAGTTGCAAAAGACTGCTTAGATGGGCAAAAGTGGCAACAAAAGGTTAGAAAAGGGGCAAAAAAAATTGCAAAAAGCTAAATAAAAGTGTCAAAATGTGCTAAAAGCAGTAAAAATGGAATTAAAGTAGCAAAAACTATTTGTAAATATAGGCAATGGAAATATGCAGACAAAAAATAGAGGTTGACCATTAAAGCCTGCTGTGTACGTGTGGGAAACAAACTGATTAATGTTACCTGCAACGGATAATTTCTGAGGTAATTTTTTTTTCTTTTGAAGGTTTTCTGGGGAATAATATTTCAAATTAAGACATAAAAGAGCCACAAATCTTCACAAATGAGCCACGTGTTGAATGTCACTGCCCTAAAGAACACCCTAATGAAGATTTTCTCAGTAAAATCTACATTTTTGGCTTAACTTTAGCGTGGAAAGGCCTCACTGTGAATCAGAATCATCTAGAAGAGAACAAAGTTCCAGATCAGCTGATTATTTCTGACCTCAACAAACCCCGGCTAACAGCTGACTGAGTAATGCTAAGCTACGTGCTACAGCCCTGCAGACACAGGGACCGTCAGCAGGTTCAGCTGGGTGTCATTTCAGCGATATTTAAATCAGAGCTGTTAGCTAAATGTTTGTTAAATCTATTTTTACCCTCAGAGACGCTGATCTCTGTTTACCCCCCCTTCTCTGCGGGGGGCTTTCTTGTGGCTTAACTCTCTCCCCAGCTCTGTTTTCTTTAACGTCTCATATTTAAACAGAACGAGTCGTCCGTGTTTGTAACTCTGCAGCCACATCAATCCTGGACTATTTATTTTACAGCAGCGTTTGTTTTTAATGTGAGCCAGCTCTGAGTGGTTCCCTCAGGGGTTTCTGGGTTTACTTTATGAAGTTCACAGACGGCAGAGAGCTCCGAGCATCAGGACAAATCCAGACTCACTGATGGATGTTAGGGATTTGATGTTTTCATGCTGTTCTGTTTAGATGCTGACCTTCAATCATGTTTTTATGCTCACTGTGAAAGTTTTTAACCCAAAGGGCTAGAAACATCTAATTCATTCATGTAAAAAATTTAAAAAATGCATTTAAAATGACCTTATGTCATATTCCAACATTATGAGACTCTAGATCTTTGGTTTTCATGAGCTGCAATCGTCAGACTCAAACAAAAATGCTTGAAATATTTTTTAAATGTTAAATAAAAGCAAAGTTTCACTCCTTTTACTTTCAAATCTGATATATAAGCTACTGTATGTTTTTGAAACCTCTTAAACAGAAGAAGGTGTGAACGTCTTTCTTTGCTGCCAAAGGTCGTTCTTTCAGCTCCATCTGTTTTCACTGTAAGGAGTCTGCACATCTATTAGCTGTAATACGGTAATGAGCTCTTAGCTCTCTACCCTCTGTCAGTCATCTGTTGTCCTCACTGATCCCAGTCAAACCAGCACGCCACGTGGTTTATTTACTCCTCGTTTTATTTAGATTCGTGGTTCTGGCCCAGGTTTAGGAGGTCAGGTTTAGGAGGTCAGGTTTAGGTGGTCAGGTTTGGGAGGTCAGGTTTAGGAGGTCAGGTTTAGGAGCAGATGCTGGTTCGGTACTTCACTGTGTCAACCTCCTCTGGCCTCCTGATAGCCATCCATTTATTTATAAAAATAAATAAATATATTATCCTTCCACCCTGCTCAAGGCCCACACTGCATCTCTACAAGTATCCTCCCTGCTGACCCCTCCATGATGCACCCCAACATCTGGTCCAGACCACTGGGTACTTGGCACTCAATATCTGGTGGACTGCATCAGGCCCAAGAAAGGCACGGCCAGCTGACCCTTCCCATCGCTGCTCTCCTGAACACATTAACAGTAGACGTGGTCTAAAAATGGCACCCAAAAATCCGTCCAAAAGAGGTAGGACTCCAGTCTGCACCTCTGGCCGTCAGCCTGTGTCCAGGACTTACTGGAGTACAGTAAGACTGGGGGGGACCAAGAACCCAAAGACTCTGGCTGTCGTCGGCTTGCTCGGATAGCACGCTGACTCGCCTAGCCCATCAGCCCCACATCAGGTTATGGCAGTTGCTAACACAGCTGATAGAGGGCTGGCGTCTCTTGTCTCCGGAGCCTTAAAGCATCAGGTTTGCACCCCTCCACCCTTACCCTCTAGACCTGAACTTCCGTTTAGTTTCTCCCATTTACTGGGGATGACTAGGACCTGATAAGTTTAAAAGCGCAACCTTGTCTTAAAACAGGAATAAATTTGGACCAAAAGTTATATCAAATATCCACATAAATTCCCTAAAGTTTCAAAGAAACTACCTAAAATTTCTGTAGAAAAATTCTTTAACATATTGTTGGAGTAAAAATATTACTAAAATGTTTCATTAAAACTTAATCATACAGCCTAAATTTTTAAGATTTGCCAAAAATTCCATGGAAATTCAAGAAAAACTTCAAAAAGTCCACTGAATCTTGAGGCAAATTCCCTGAAACATACAAATATATTCCCTAACATTCCATGAAAACGATGGCAAATTCCCACAATCATCCTAGAAATCTCAAAGCCCCCCCACCACCCACCACACACACATAATTAAAAATCCAAAATAAAAAAATAAATTTCCCAAGTTTCCTTGAGAATACTTGAAATTTTAAAAGCAAAAAAAACAAAACAAAAAACAGATAAAAATATCAAATTTACAGAAAAATTCCTTATAATTTCGAGAGTACCTGCATGCATCTGAAGACCTCCAATTCAAGTCGGAAAATCGTTGCCATATCTCGTCTTCTGATACTGGAAATCACTTGAACTGAACGGCTTCTTTGTTGTTTTCTTCATTTGTCGCCGCCATGTTAGCATAGACAAGTCCGCCAAGTATGGAAATGTTACATTAACGTTACATTTATTTTAATGAATCGATTTATGATCCAAATTCACGTATCACTGCGCACAGACATAACATGCAACAGGAAACTGGCTGGCTGGACGTCAGCGCCGCCGCCATGTTGCCAGAGGCAACAGTGTGCTATGTCTTTCAGTACAGTAGACAAGGACTGTGCAGTTTTCAGAATAAAAAGCTCAAATGATGGGATAGCATGGATTGTAATTAAACATTTATAACAAATGATCCATGTTAAAAAAAAAAAAACTGACATTGAAACGTAAAAGCAGAATCTGCTTTCTTGTATTTTCTCAGTTAAATGAAAAGATGTATCCATGATTTAAAATTATATATATATATATAAAATACAGTTTCATATATGAATATATAATTTTTATTTTGAATCCACCCACCTTATACCTGGGGCCACTACTCTGGGCGTAACTTCCAGTGCTACATTAAAGTACGTTAAATACATGTATTCTAGTACAGCACTAACGATAGATGCTAACTACGAATGACAGCTGTTTGAATAGAAATTTACCTCGAGTTTGTAAATATTTACATATTTTTGTAATCACATGTTCATACTGCTGTAAGTAAGTAAATAAGGTGGTTACCACCTTATTCCTGGAGGGTCTATTCCTATGAATGTGGGTGGAACTTCCCATACAATAATAATGATAGCGAAACGCGATTCTTCCGGGGGCTTTTTAAAGTGATTTAGCGTCAACAGTGGTTGTTCTGAAATAAATATTTGCTCAAATGAATAATGCCTCATTTTGTTATATCAATAAAGTTAAATGAGCTGAGAGTTTTGAATTATGTTGCTTCATTCGTGGTACTAATTACATGACAAAGTTAGATATATGTCTTTAACAGCAGTGTTTTAAACATGCTGTTCACTGTTTAAGTGCATTCTGTCAACATTAATTTATCTTTAATTCAAAACTTAACATTTACCAAACCAAAGAGCTGACAACTTGAGTCATGGATAATTTTATAAATATAATTCCCACATTTTAAGAGGGATTAGTTGTTGGAATAACATTTTCAGCAACCCCACAAACTAGAAATTTATCTGAAGATGGTGTCCAAAATCATAAAACAGGATTGTCTATTTCCATACTGATACGAAGCTAATAAAGTGAACTGACTATGTTAGGTTATCTGAGGCAATGCCGTCACTTTGTACTCTTTAGTAGAGGGTGGAGAAATAATAATATTGTCCCGTTTATGGTAGATATTTTAATGTCCAAATTGTTCAAATAATCACGTTTCACATCTTGTTTCTATGCAGAGTCCCATTAAGATAGAAAGGACCGGAAGTTGTGCCCATATTCACACAAAGAATCATGGGGACTAGGAATAAGGTGGATATATACATATTTATATATGAATCTGATCGTTTGACCTTTTTATCCCGATAACTTGCACAACAAGGCCTCTTTCACGCGTATACGAAGTACTTCCAGTTTAGCGTTTATTGTGCCGAACCACTTCCGCCAAAATGAACCATCTGCACGAAAAACAATCACGACATATTTATATAAACTTAAATTTAACTATCAGTATTTATTTTTATATGGATCATTTAGTAAAATTAATGTTATGTAATCTCTGTGCTCGTTAGTCTGAAAAGTCACATTTTTTGTGTACTTGTATTTCCTTATATGACGAATGTGCCTCTACTAACATGGCGGTGAAAACAACGGAGAAGATGTTCAGTTTAAGTATAGAAGACAGATATGGCGGTGCTCATCCAACTTCCGGTGTGAAGTGAAGGTCCTCAGCTGCATCCAGGTCCCTCTCAATCATTTTTCTGTTGGATAAAAGTTAGTTCTGCTCAAAAAACTGTGGCAATTTTTGGTACGTTATCCTTGATAAACGCTTAATTATAACTAAGAATTGTGTCTCTGTGCAACTATCTCAGGCTTAATTGCGAAGTTTTTTTATCTGTTATTATCATAGTGATATAATTTTCTAGATAGTGGTGTTGTGGGGCCTCATACCAGAGTCTGCTTAGGAACTCACTTTGGCCAGGGGCGGCCCTGGATCCAGGGTTCCTAAGCTCCTAAACTGAAAACCACAAGGACTCAAAAGACCCAAGAATGTAAAACAGCTTTTTAAACCTGGACTGAGTTCTAAGATTTCACAGTTAATCTGAGCTGGATCTCTCTCTCTGCATTTTCAGTAAATCTCATCAAACTCTCCCGTTCAGCTCTGTTAGAGCCTTCACTCCGATTGTGGGTCAAACAGAAAGTCTGCAGGTTTACGTCAGGATAAAGATCCTGTTCTTGTGACTTTCTCTGTGTGATGTGGTCATTCTGCAGTGTTCAGCTCCATGTCTGCAGCCTCATTTGTTTAGTTTTAATAAAGCTGCTGTTTTTCTTGGCTCACACTGTCACACAGCAAATTGCTTTCTAATCACATCACACATGGAAAGTCCAGATGATGGCGGGCGGAGCGGTGTGTGCTGCATCACACGGCCATGTTAACACAGCTCTGTTTGCACTGCAGAGAAAAACATGTCACTTCATTGGCTCTAGGTTGGCTGCTGAGCAGCACGAGGAGCGCTGAGACGGCAAAAAGAAATCCAAGGATGGATCATGAGCATGCTGAAACTGTCAAGGCCTGATTCACAACAGGATTTATCTGTTTTTATGCACGCTAAATCTGTGAAAACAAGACGGAAAGACTTAGTAATGAAGAATAAACAAAGGGGTTTATACTTGCCTAACTGTGCTGCAGAGCAAAGGATGCCTCTGTACAGTCTTTTTGTATTCAGATGATCCATTATGCAGGTATTTAAGTGTAAAAAGCATCTAATTCACAACACGGCTCTAATATAGAAGCTATCAGATATCAAACTGTTTTCAGGTGCATCCACACATCATTACACTGTTGGTTACATTGCTCAACACTGCCGCCATGATTCTCGGTGGTATTACAACATTAACTCCATAAGCTTTGAGAAAAAAATGCAAAAACACAGAAAACAGAATGCAGAGAACAGACAGATCATCATTATCCAAATCAAAAATAGAGCATCAATAAGCTCTAAAAGTGCAGATGGCTTCTCTTCTCATTCTGACACGAAAGAGAAAACTGCACACAGCACCTCGACCCTACTGGCCTATTAGTGACTGTAAAAACATTAGAGATGCATGCTTTGTGAATGAGACCTTGAAACGGAGCAGAGAGTGAGATGATAAATCTCTAGTGTTAATCTGAAAATCACTGTCTATGTGTATATTATTGTTTTAGATCATATAGATATGGCACATCTTTAGGAAAACTACAGCTGATGAAAGTGTTCAGCTTTACAGAGCTGCTTGGTTAATACGTGTCTAATATGAAGTTTAGGTTCAGATTAAACAGGACAAATTAAAAGTCTGATCTAACACTGGCAGCAGTGAGAAGGTCAGGCGATCATCGGAGCCATTAAGGATCATCCTCTGGAGACCTGGACTCAGACAGACTCACAGAGCAGAGAGCGACGTGTCTCCTGCAGCTAAAAACAGAAAAATGACTCAGAGCAGACTTCCTTTAACGACTTCTGTCTCCTGATTTTTAATGACGGTGGAGATTAAATTTAGAAGCATCTGCTGCAGACAGCCACGCTGTAACGTCTGCAGAGAATGCCGGCGTTTATATCAGAGATTATTTCACACGTCGTTTGGTTTAGGAGCTGAGTTTAGAAGTTATATGACAGACAAGACGATGTGCTCCAATGACAACTTCTTCTGATTTTATTTTCCCCACATTCAGAGTCAAAAAAAGTCAAACCGCTGTGTTAGTTTGACTAAAACTGGACTATAAGAGTGCATGTGAACATGAAATCAAATGTCTCAGAGCCAGGCTGAAATCACCTCAATAACATTGTTGAACAACCTTTTTATTCCTGCATGCATACATTTCAATCAGACCCAAACTGGACTGGGCAATCTGGGCATGCTCCATAGCCTCCACATGCTTTCACCTGGACGATTAACAGCACAAACGCTGATTTCTGCCTTTGGATGTCACCATAAGCTGGAAGTATGACTTTTATCTCATTTTACCATGACTAAAGGAGACAGACACGTCTGACGCTGTCAGGTTTTCAAAGTTCAGCATACAGCTGCTTGCTAACGTGCATTCTGAGCATGCTCCAGAATGCCTTTGACCTGGAAGACAAACAGCATAAATGCTAAAGGTGGAAGAAGTTATGTTGATGTCTGCATTTGGATGAACAGATGGATGTCATGCAACGCATTTTTGCTAAGAGTGAAAGAATATACAGTCAACTTGCAACCGATCAGCTGTTTGCAACCTTCTAGCACAGTAGGGAGAAGGCCTTCTGAGCATGCTCCGTAACTTCCTCAACAGACTTTGACCATGGACTGTAGAAAGAACTGGGCAAAGTCTGTGTGACATATCTGTCTGCTTACAATAGGTGGCCTCAGCTTTTGAAGCAAACCCATGGCGGGCTCCATATTGAAATTGCTGTCTCAACCACACTTTGGATCAACCTAACAGCAGACAAGAGTCCGCCCACTGAGCTCAACATCCTGTCAGCTCAGCTAGGACTAAAGCCACCCTTCTGGAAGTAGCGTCCTCCCGGTGAGTTATCTGTCAATCAAATGAGACGCGCCAACCAGTGCACAGTGAGGTTTTTCAAATATAATCGAAACGATTGTGATACAAAAACACCCCCTCCCCATACAGTTAGAGGACATGAAGACATTAGCCAATGAGACAGGTTTCATTTGAACCAGACTGTAAACCAGTTTATTTCTAGTGTAAAAACCGGCTGTTTAACATGTGTTCAGACAGAACTTCCGGTGCTTCTGCAGTCAGCCTCAAGTGGACATTCGAAATTTTTGCACTCCCGCATTGGCTTTATTTTTTTGGGACCGGAGGTTGCCGCTTGACTTTGACCCAGAAATCGATAGGCTATGGTGGGTTAGCAGGAGTCATCTGCCTTTGTATATCACCATAAGCTAGAAGGGACAGCATACCTGTGCCAAAAGTGGGGCATAGTTTTTACAAAATGTACGGTGCTGTAAAGTTCATTTTCACTGTTGATGCACACCGGTTAGCTGACTGCTTACTTGCATGCATGGTAAAGACAGGGAGAAAGTCTGTGGTAATTAGCTGAAAGCAAGCACATTGCCATCTACTGTAGTGGCGTCTGGACATAACCTGACACGTTAGATGGATGTGTTTCACACATCCATCTGGGAAAGCTTCAATAGGAAAAGTTTGAGAAAAGGCAGAGCCTTTGAAAAGGACTCGGACTGTGATTGGATGAACGTTCTGTCTGTCACATCTCTACAAGCCAGTCAGAGCAACAAAACATGATGTAGCCGCTACTGAGCTGCGCATGCACAGCTACCGAGGAATAACGTGAAACATGCCGACTTTAGACATGTAAGTACTGGACTTGTCGTTCTTGAAAAGAAAACAACTCACTGCTGTTCTTTGTTCTTCTTTTAATGAAGAATTGTAGTCAAGTTCTGATAAACTGGTGCCATAGCAGCTTCCACACTAAGCTCTTCCGCCATAATTGCATCGGCCTCTTGCTGCTGCTTCTTTACATCACGACTCTGCCGCGTCTGAAAGTACTGCCCCTTGTCGCTGGTCCTGTCACTTTCTAATCTGGCCCAAACGGTTCAGATGGGAGCTTAACAAGATGGATTCGCTAGTGAGAAACAAGGAAACGGGTGTATCCATCTGCTTTGCAAGGCTAGTCTGGACATGCTCATCTCAATCAACCATTTCCCCCATTCTGTATGCGTATCAGTACTAGGATATCAGATTTTAGAATCATATTTTAATGGTAGATCCACTTCACTGTGCAGGTAAAATTATATAGTGATCCTTTTATTCCACATACTCTGTGTCTTGCGTGTATGCTACAGTTTGCTTCAACTGGCTGTGCATGTCTTTGTCTACTGGATGCCTTTCTGAAGTGTTGTACAAGCGGTGATAGTTAAATTTAAGCTAGAGAAGAGAGATCTCAAGATCATGGTAGAGTTCATGCAGAAAATCATGTGGTAACTTCAGAGGCCAAAAGGGAAACAGGTTACTTCTCTCTGGGGTTGATTTGCCATTCATTTCTATATTATTCTGTGGGGCCCCTGCTGAATATAGACTCAGCTTGCATTTTGAATGGAGCAATGAAGAGAGGTGCTTCTGGGCCACTCTACAGATGGACTGGAGGGCATGCTGTGGATCTGCAAAGATTGACAAGAGAGGAAGTATTTTGAGCTGAGGTGCACTTATTATATAGATAACTGTGCACAAGGAGACTGTGGGGGAGACTTGGACGATTTTGGCTTTCCACAATTATGAAAACAAGAAAATCATGATTGAACGATTACTGAGCCACACGTCATCTTACACTTGTCTTGTCCATAGGTTTGTCATGAGGTAAATTTTTTAGTGTTTGTTTTGGTTTTTGCCCATAAAATAATTAATCTTTCATCGTTATTCCACATATTTTTGTTTTTTCACTCATGTATTTTCATTTCATCCTTGTTTTTCAAAGCATTGAAAGTGTTTAAATTTGACAATGCGTGTTATGCAGATGTTATATTAAGTAATCCTGTTTAATAAGTGTGATCTCTATTGGTAAAATAATCAGGATTTTTATATTTACCATAATCAAGCATCACTGGAGAGGAGTTGGGTGCATGAGGAGAGGCCTTCTAACAAGGGAACAAAAGTTTAAATTTGCTCTGTCAGCACTGCTCTGTGCTCCAATCAGCATCAAGAACAGACTCCTGCACCCTGCAGCCACCGCAACATGTGTGCGTTTATAGGCTGTGTGCACGTGCATGTGTGTAAATGTGGTTGAAAGCTATGTGCATGTGCATGTGTGTAAATGTGGTTGAAAGCTGTGTGCACGTGCATGTGTGTAAATGTAGTTGAAAGCTGTGTGCACGTGCACGTGTGTATTCGTGGTTCAAGGCAGTGTGCACGTGCAGGTGTGTAAATGTGGTTCAAGGCAGTGTGCACGCGCATGTGTGTAAATGTAGTTGAAAGCTGTGTGCACATGCACATGTGTAAACGTGGTTCAAGGCTGTGTGCACGTGCATGTGTGTAAATGTGGTTCAAAGCTGTGTGCACGTGCATGTGTTTTAAAGTCTCTGTGCATGCAAGTGTGTATTTTTATAGTCTGGTGCATGTGTGTGTTTAATGTCTTTGTGCATGTGTGTCTGTTTTTCTCATTCTCTGTGCACAAGGGTCAGTTATAGTTTAAGATCTCTGTGTTTGTGTGTATTTTTAATGGTGCACGTGCACTTTTGAGTGTGCATGGTGTGTATGTGTTTTAGAAATGATGGTGTCAGCTGGGAGCAGCAGATCGGTTAAAGCAGATGCCATTTCTTTCATTTCTCTCATTCAGAGCGACGCTAACTTTGAGCCAAGAGTCGCACAAAAGTGTGTGAGTGATGTTAAGCAGAGGGGGCTGAGGTGTCGGGGTGCAGCTTTAACGGTGCCCTTATTAAGACGGCGCAGGATATACTGTTCTCATTCTGAAATGTTGGATTAAACACTCTGCAGAGTCTGTCTGTGGTGATGGATCCTCTTCATGTTTAAATAGCCGGTATCTGCTCTCAGGCCACGTGTACATGATAATCCACTATAAGGAGAATTATTTTCAGTTCGCAGTTTAAGAAAAGATAACTGCTGTCATGCACACAGATAAGTCTGGTAAGCACAACCAGATAAACATGATGATTTTGGGTCAGATTCCCCCTACTGACCAAAGTCTGCAGAGGCCATTATCTTAGAGTCCATTTGAGGAAAAATGTTGACTGGGAATGAGTAGCAGGCGAGGGTTGTTATTTCAGCGTCAGAAAATACTGCTGATGAATGCCATCAAACGAGAGAAACAAAAATAAAACAATGAAACTACCGCCAACTATAGAATCATCGTGGGTCACCAAACTTGTGCTGGAGCTGCTCAGGAGAAGAGAAACAACATCTTTTCCACCAAGAAAATCTTCCAGTGTGGCTCTTTGCTCTTCTTTATTAAAGAAATGTCGTTTACAGGTTTGGAGTCGCCTCAACTAAACGACGGCCAAGGCAACTGCCTCTTTCTCCTCAAATGATGCTGATTGGTCCGATCATTTTCTGCGAGCCTATCAGCTTAAATGTTTGAAAGATGGATCCACCTGATATCAGACATGGATTGTGGACCATCCATCAGCATTTGTAGGATTAATAAGGCACAGTCCCAGCTCCTCTACAGCAGGGTGTCAAACTCAAGGCTCGGGGGCCAAATCCGGCCCGTGGTACAGTTACATCTGGCCCGCAAGATCTTATTCTTACTATAACTGGACCAAAAATATGAGGCCTGCAGATTTCCTCCAGTATAGAAATATAAACAGAACCGTAATGATATTAAATATCCTTAAGTCATAAGAATGTGAAAAAATAAAGAGTAAAAATAATTAGCCAAAGAGAAACATGGAAAAAGAAATTCATTTGTGTTTTCATTTCATATTACAAATAATGAGAAAGAAAGAAGACGAGCTGGACCTCGGTGTTTGGTCCGTGTGCAGGAAAGAGCAGAAAAGGTTTGATGAATGGGGTCAAATGAGACTTTGGAGGTAGTGTGGGAGCGCCAGGCGCTGTAGGAGAGGGAGGAAAATCAGGCAGGTCTGGACAGCATCACGCCGTAGCTCTGTGTATGTTATATATATAAACGTGTGCCTGCTGCTGCTGTGCTGGTCTCTGGCTTGTTAACCTGCAGGTCACAGCAGCTTCATACCTGAGCTCAGCGTGGGAATAATGAGCCTCTAACAGAACGAGAACAAACACCAACATGAATGCAGACACTGCAGAGAGTTTCTACGTCGAAGTCTGACACACCTTAACAGGAACATTTTACCGTCAGGTCGACAAAATTCAGCTCTTTACGAGGAAGCAGGTAACAGTTGATCTTTAGTTTATGGGTTATTTAGAACTCGCCTGCTCTGGTTTGAAGGAGGATACCAGTTAGGCCTTAGTAGTTTGCAACTGGGTGGAACTGGAATGGTTCTTGACTCCTCACCCACTTTTCCAAAAGGAAGGATGTAGGAAGGATGTTTTTGGGTCACCTGTCTGTCCGTCCAGGTGACATTTGTGGATGCACTATCTTAAGAATGCTTTCACTATTCTCTTCAAGCTTAGCACAAATGTTTGTCCTCACTTAAGGATTGACTAAGTACATTTTGGAGGTCAAAGGTCAGAGTCATGGGACTTGTGCACATTCCTTGATTGTGAATACGGTATCTCAAGAATGCTTTTAGGGAATTTCTACAGAAATTTCTGCTCAAATGTTCACTGTCAGTCCAGGTTTAGATTTTGAAGGACAAAGGTCAAAGGTGAAGGTCATTAGGCCTCCCAAGCTCATCTTCTTGACCCACCACTGTACTGTCACTGTCTGCTGATGGTAGTTCTAGCTAGATTTGTGAGTGGTCAGCGTGACACGTCAGCAGATCATCAAACAGAGTTGGTGACGGACTGACGGTGAAAGTGACCTCAGGATCCTTCTGAACTTTGAGATTTAGCACGTCCATTCTGCAGCCAGCCTGCAGCTCTGCATAGGTCAGCTCACAAACAGCAGCCATGAAGGTGTATGATTCCATTGTTTTGTTGGCGGCTCATAAATACGGCGTGCAGACAGGTTGGTCGTGATGGATGGGGAGGTAAAAGTGCAATCACTCTCTCTGCTAAACTTCATTTCTCTCTATCTCTCCACCCCCCTCCTTCTACCTCCCTTTACACCCTCATTGATCACCTGCTGCTGGCAGATCACCTGAGTAATGGTGAAGGCTGTCTGGGCTCTTAAACGCCGCCTGCTCAGCGCCAAGATCTTCATCACCATCATGAGGAGAAGGACTGTTTTCATTACGGCGTGTTAGTGGGTGGTCGGAACAGAGGAGACTTCACTGGTGGAGCAAAACATCAAACATGAGAAAAGCAGCACCACTTCGAGTTATTAATGATGTTTGCAGACGTACGTACAACCCCAGCTCCAAAAAAGCTGGGGCGCTGGGTAAAAGTGTTAAAAAAAAAAACAGAAGTCAATGACTGTCATGTTTCATAAACCTATATATTTTTTTTTTAAAGATTTATTTTTGGCCTTTATTTGATAGGACAGTGGATAGAGTCGGAAATGGGGGAGAGAGCGGGGAGAGACATGCAGGGAATAGTGCCACGGGCTGGATTCCAACCCGGGTCACCTGTGTATATGGCATGCGCCTTAACCACTCAACTACCGGCGCGCCATAAACCCATATTTTATTCACAATAGAACATCAACAACATATCAGATGTTGAAACTGAGACATTTTACTATCTACCAAAAAAGTAGATGATGCTCCAAATGTTTTCTGTTGGTGACTGCAGTCAGGTCAGTTCAGGACTCAGACTCTTCTCCTGTGAAGCCATGCTGTTGTGATGGATGTGGTGTGGTTTAGCATCGTCTTGCTGAAATAGTCAAGGCCTCCCCTGACAGAGATGTTGTCTGGATGGAGCATATGTTGCTCTAAAGCCTTTTTCTGTTTTTCAGCATTGATAGTTCCTCTCCAGATGTCAGAGCTGCCCACGCCATAGGCACTAATGCAACCCCATACCATCAGAGATGCAGGCTTTAGACCTGAGCCAGGAGAACAAGCTGGAAGGTCCCTCTCCTCTTTAGTCCACAGGACACGGCGCCTGTGGTTTCTGAAAAGAGTTTCCCCCTTTGTTTCGACCACAGAACAGTTATCCATTTAGCCTCAGTCCATTTTAAATGAGCTGTGGCCCAAAGAAGACAGCGGTGTTTCTGGATCCTGTTCACATATGGCTTCTTCTCTCCATGATCCAGCTTTAACTGTCATTTGTGGATGACACGGCCGACTGTGTTGACAGATGATGATTTTTGGAAATGTTCCTGAGCCCATGCAGTGATTTCAGTACAGAATCATGCCTGTTTTTAATGCAGTGGCCCCTGAGGGCCCCAAGATCGCCACCAACCAGTACTGACCTTAGGTCTTTTCCAGATTCTCTGAATCTTTTGATGATATTTTGAACTGTAGATGGTGGGATATCCAAAGTCTTCACAACTTTTGGTGAGGAACATTTTCCTGAAATTGTTTGACAATTTTGAGACTCAGTTTTTCACAGACTGGTGAACCTCTGTCCATCTTTACTTCTGAGAGACTCTGACTCTTTAAAATGCTCCTCCAGCTGTTTTTCATTAGCACCACTTACTTTTCCAGCCTTTTGTTGCCCCGTCCCTACTTTTTTGAGATGTGTTGCTGCCATCAAATTCCAAATGAGCTAATATTTTTCATGAAATAGCTAAACGCCTCAGTTTCAGCATCTGATATGTTGTTTGTTTTTTGTGAATAAAATATGGGTTTATAAAATCTGACAGTAATTGACTTCTGTTTTTTTAGCATTTTACTCGGTGTCCAAACTTTTTTGGAACCATATATATACAGTGCTTAATAACTTTATTAGACCACCTGTCAGATTTGTCTCAGAGACCATCCAGCATCATGAAGTGCTTGAAGTGCTTTAAATTTGAGCCGGCTCACTGGGCTTCTCTGAGAAGTCAGAAATTAATCAAGCATAACATTCAACCGCTAAAACTCATTTTTCTCTTCAGGAATGACAGTAAATAACTATAACTTGACATATTCATCAAGAAATATTAATGTGCTTTACTATTTTTTCATATTTTTTGTAAATCAGTAAATTTTAAAATTCATGGATAACAATAATAATTATATTTTAGCATTAAAAATATTATTTGGGTTAAAGATCTTCCACATATTGGTGTATTAACCATTGCAGAAACATAAAAAATGATTTTGGTAATTACCAATGCTGTTAATTTAAGGCAGCTGTGGCATAAACCTTACTTTGTTTAGGGTTAGGGTGGTCTAATAAATTTGTTAAGCACTGTGTGTGTGTGTATATATATATATCTCTCTCTATATATATATATATATATGTGTGTGTGTGTGTATATTAGGGCTGTCAAAATTGATGCATTAATGAGGATTAATCCATTATCATGATTAATCTGATTAAAAATTTTAATGCAGTTAACCGATCTACAGCACAGATTGACTCAAAATCCCTGAAACGTCTTTGGCAATGCATTTTGGGCCGTTTGTCCAAGTATGGTTACAGTTGAGCATGCCGCCGCACATGTGTAAATGGGCCGTTGATCCCGTAGTGACCAACCAACTCGATATGGAAGATGCTAAACAGCCCGTTGGCCCTCTCGATGGGAAATTTGAGTTTAAAAAAAACAAGATGGAACAGTTGACTGACAAAATATTATGCACATTCTGCAGGAAGGAGTTTTCTTCTCACCAAAGCACTTCCAGCTTAAAATACCACATTAACGCAAAACATACGTTCATCAGGGATTCTGCTAGCACTTTGGCTAACGCGTTGCCAAGCTTGCGACAAACCACCTTCACAGAACGCCAAATTTAAAAGGGAGACCATGAATAAAAGTGAATATTTTTCAGCAAATTGATCTGTATTGTTTCGAAATTTGACATTCCCAGCTGCTTACTGGGTGCCAAACATGTCTGGCCCGGCTACATTCCTTGATTTAAAAATTTGGCCCAGTTGAATTTGTAATTGAATAGCCCTGGCAGATATTTATTCCCTTCTTTCTTGAGTCTGTTTGCTTATACAAAATGAAACGCGATTGATATAGTTTAAAAAATGAATGATATTTAATCATGATTAATCAAAATTAATCCACAGCAACCCTGTGATTAATCTGATTAAAAATTTTAATTGTTTGACAGCACTTATATATATGTAACTTGACTTTATAATTCCCATTAACCATCAGTAAAACTGCATTTCCTTGGTGTTTGGCTTTGCACTATCTGAAAGCAGAGAACAACGCCACTAAAAGAACAATTTTTCAAGAAGAAAACTAAAACAGGAAGTGCCAGTTGACTGTTAGTAAAAACAGGAGTGCAGAACTCAGTTTTTATGGAGAAGAAAAAAGCAGGTAAGTAATAGAGGCATGGCGCTCTGTCACTATTCTGCTCGGACGGATTTAGGAAAAAGTTAAAAAGTCAGGAAAAGAAAAACTGATGGAGTCAGAGAACATAAGCAGCGTTTCCTCGCAGTAACGGCGTGGATGTTGACCTGGTTTGAACCACAGACAGGAACGAGAAGGTTTAAACAAAATCAGGGTGAAAACAGAGAGCCTGTACCAGCTGCTGATTTTATCCCGTGTTCATTTCCAGCAGTTTATTTTTGTTAAAGGAGAAGGCAGAGTGTGCGGGAGGGGGAGGGGTGGAGGCCAAACAGGAGAGAGAGAGAGGGAGAGAGAGCGAACGAGGAGAGCGGTGGGGGTTTGGAATAAAGTTTGAGATGATGTGGTACGTGTTACAGTGGCAACAGTTTAGGAGTTTGGATGACTTTTTCCTAAAACCAGTCTGGAAGCAGTTTGAAACCAGTCCTTCTGTGCTGATCCTCGCTGCAGGGTCACGTGAGAACAGGCAGGCATGTTTTTCTTTAGGACTTGTTTTTGGAGCAGATCAGTTCAACGCTCTGGATTCAATCAGGAAAAAAACTGAGAATTACAACCGTAAAAATCTAAAATTAACTACATTTACCTCCACAAGCCACACGCTCGCTCAAACATCACAGCTGGATTAAACCTCAGAATGAGAATCTCGTTTTACCGCGTACATTTATGAGAACTGATTTGGTGTTTTTGGGGCAAAACAGTTAATGTAGAGCAAAGGTGTCCAAACTACGGCCCTGGGGCCAACTGTGGCCTGTAGTCCATCTTGAAAAGGATATTTGGGTGCTTCTGAAGTTGGGTCATATGAGGTACTTGGCAATAGTAGTTGTTTTATACTCTCCAGTGATTCAAGTCTTTTAAGAGGACTCACATGTCGTATTTATTTACACTGAGAAAGCCTCAGTGTTTGGCTGTATTTGCCATGCAACTTTTGTCTGTGTTCTTCTGCCACAGCTGATCATCATCGCCTGATCAGCTGTTTGGATCTGCGGCTTCAAGAGACAACAACCAACTAAACTTTACAACAAGAAGAGTATGGAGTACTATGAGGAACTTTTACGGATGGAGACTCAGTGGGAAGGGTGAGAGAGACAAGAAACTTCAGTAAAAACTGGAGAATAGGAGAGATCCACACTCACCTGGTAATGTAGGTGTGTAAACTGTGAGCCCATAAACCCAGAGAGCTGCTGCTGTCAGGAGTGGGCCGTCACAACATTGGTTCATGACATTACTGATCCAGGATAGCAGCTTTCAGGCGTCTGCAGCCTGCATCACTCCCCATCTGGAGTACCCTGTCTTACTGATGCTGATGTTTAATCAACTTTCTTCAACTTTCTGGAAATAAACTGGAGAAATTGACCCTGGCCAGAAGAAGTCCTTGCTGTTGACATCTCTTCTTTGTTCTTGGCAGATTTGCAAACCAACTACGTGCATACTGCTGCCTACTGCATCAGATTGTTTCTGTAAAGGAGGGTGCAGGGGCACCGAGAGATTGCGGCTAAGTGAACTGATGTCCTTTAGTGTAATGAATGGAAGAAGCCCAGTTTAGTTCAGAGTTGAAACCAGCACCTGCCTGCACAGGTCCACTATACAACATTTTAGATGGCTGCTAGTCCACACCGCTGCGACTGAAGGAGCCGATGCATCATTTTCGTAGTAACAACTCCCACTGCCACTCAATTTAAGTGATTTATTTCTAAAAATCAACACAAAACACTTTGATGGTTAAGTCAGTCTTCTTACAAGCTGTTACTGTGATGACCCACATCTTTTGTAAAGCTGAGTTCAGTTTGGCTATCCACACCCAGGCCTGATTACTCACAGACCTGTTGAATCCAGAAACCCCTTAAATAGAACCGGTTTGACAAAGTGAAGTAGGCTAAAAAATCCCCAACACATCATGGAGCCATCTAAAGAAATTCAGGAACAGATGAGAAACAAAGTCACTGACATCTATGAGTCTGGAAAGACATTTCTAAAGCTTTGGACTCCAGCCAACCATTAAGAGTCATTATCTACAAATGGGATAAAATGTAAACAGTGGCGAATCTTGCCAGGAGTGTCTGGCCTACAAGAATGACTCCAAGAGTGCACGGACAACTCATCCAGGGGGTCCCAAAAGAACTCAGAACAACATCAAAAGACCTGCAGGCCTTACTTGACTCAGTTAAGGTCAAAGGTCATGGTTCAACAATAAAGAAGAGACTTGGCAAGCATGACATCATGGGAGAGTTCCAAGGCCAAAAACCACTGGTGACCAAAAAGAGCACAAAAGTTTTGAAAGGTGTGCGTCCAGTTCCATCTGGAGTCTAACTAACACAGCATTTCATCAAAAGAACTTCAGACCAACAAACATGGTGGGGGTAGTGTGATGTTCTGGACCAGGACCTGGACCACTTGCTGTACTTAATAGAACCATGTATTCTGCTCTCTACCAGAGAATGTCTGGCCATCAGTTCATGACCTCAAGCACAATGATCCCAAACACCCCAGCAAGTCCACCTCTGAATGGACTTTAAAAAACTAAATAAAGGTTTTGGAGTGGTCTAGTCAAAGTCTGGACCTAAATCTGACTGAGATGCTGTGGCATGACCTTAAACTGGCTGTTCATGCTGGTAAACCCTCCAACGTGGCTGAATTAAATTGAACTGCAAAGAAAAATGGACAAAAATTCCAAAACTCGCTGACAGTTACTGCAAATGCTTGTAGTCGTTGCTACCAAGGATGGAGCAACCAGGAGTTCGGCTTAGAGAGGTGCAACCACTGCCCAAGACGTTCTTAAATGGTTGGAAATCTTCTTTCTGAGCAGGGCTTGAGAGCCTAAAAAGGCTCACATGTTTTTGTTTTTCCAGGGCCAGTGTCTAAAACTCCACATTTGCTGGACCGTACTCAGAGCCTGATGTCTAACCTCAGCCTTAAATGACCTAAATTCCTCTTTTACATGCTGTAGATATAAAACAGATATTAAACAGTAGGATTAACGTCCTGCAGAGCTGCAGATGTTTTTTTATTTTCTCATATTTAAATAAATCTCTGGAGCTTCACCTCAGTTAGAGCTTTTAATGAGAAATCAAATAAAGAGAGTCTGTTAATGGAGCTGTTAGACAGTAATGGCCTCTGTGTGAGAGTTAAACAGTGAGTCTGAGGGTTAATGTCTCCTCTGTCTCAGTATAATGAGCTCCCCTGGGCCTCTCCCACCCCTCCCTCTCCTGAACTCGGCCTTGTAACCCCCCCCCCCCCACATACACACGTGTTTATTTAAACACGGCTAGGTCAGAGTAAAGGTGATCCACCGCCTGTACACATGTTTATTTACTCACAGGTAGAGGCTGAGGGGAAGGAAACGGGGGAGGAGGGGGGGTGATGATGTGACTTTTTCTGCTGGATGTCAGGTTATCGACAGGTCAGCGGTTTCACACCTCAGTCTGACCCGTCGGCCATGATGGTGAGGTCATCTTCACCTCTGACAGGACGCTGGGTCAGAGGAGACAAAGTGACTTTTATGTTTGTAGGTCACTAATCCTTTTTAAGGTCCGGATTCAGGGACAGTTTTTCATCTTTACTAATGAGTCAAAAAGATGCTGTTGGTCAGAAGACAGGCAGAGGATTACACGCTCCTTAATCTGTGTTTAGATCCTCCAGAGGAGTGAAAAAGGTTCACAGGGGTCTGGAAGTGTTCTGGTTCTCTGTTTATCACATTTTTGGCATGTGACTTTGCTCGGGGCTCAGTGTGTCCCTGGTTTTTTGGTCTGGGTTTTCAGTTTTCCATGGTTTTCAGACTTGTGATGGATTTTTAAAATCTGTAATGCACTTTGTTCCCTCTTTAATTTTAAATGAGTAAAGTTGCAGCCATGCCAGCCCAGAGAATATCAGATAGGAGGCAGGAAGTGAAGAACAGCGGTAATAAATCAATGATAATGTCGTAAAGTTGTTCTTTTAAAGCTCTAGGTGGCGCTGCATGCTGCAGTCCCAACATTTCTACATCTATCAGCTATGAGTAGTGCTGTCGTACTCTAGAATGGTCTTGGTCTTGGTTTTTTCTCAGTCTCAGACTGGCCAGACTCTGGATTTTCCCTCAAGACTAGTCAAGACCAGCACTGATCTGCTTTTCTTCGACTTCAATAATGTGATAATAAGGAGAAGCCTTAGCTAAAATCCATCTGATTTCTAGTCAGAAATACTTCTGAACACTAACTTTAGGCCTCATTCACCTGACAAATCTAGATAAATATCTCATTTTCAGATAGTTTAAAATAATTCCAGACTTGTCAGAGGATTTATTTTTACAAGAAATGAGTTGAACACATTTGTCAAGATTTGAGATTTTTGCACCTTTTTTTTAATCTGTCAACTTTATTTAAAAGAAAGTAAAACTAAAGAGAGAATGCTCTTAAACTGTTCAACCTTGTCATGGTTTTTTGTCATGGTTTTTTGAAATGGATTTTTTGGTCTTGACTCAGTCTGGACCCCCAAAAGTCTTGGTCTTGTCTTGGTCTCGGTGTATTCTGGTCTTGGATAGAGTGGTCTCGAGTACAACACTAGCCGTGATCCCTACTTGGACTGTCAAGAGATTAAAATCTTTAGTTGTGATTAATCTCACAACTTTCATAGTTAACTCATGATTAACTGCAAATAATTCACACAGTTTTATCCATCCTAAAGATATTACATAGTTTTTATTTGTCATTCAGTTTTTATTTACCATAAAGTCTAGATTTTTAATTCAGTTTTTATTTGTTGAAAAAAAATTATACATTTTTATTTGTTATTCAAGATTATATGAGTTATTCAGTTTTTATTTGTTATTCAGTTGTTATCAAGTTTGTATTTGTTATCAAGTCCTTATTTGTAATTCCATTTATATTCGTAATACATTTTTAATTTGTTATAAAGTTTTTACTAGTTTTTATTTTATTGATTTTATTTGTTATTCTGTTTTTGTTATTTTTTATTTGTCATACAGTTTGTTTATGTTTATGTTGTTTTCATTTGTTTAAAGTTTTTATTTGTTACAGTTTTAATGTTATAAAGTTTTTATGTTATTCAGTTCTTGTATAGTTTTTTTTTGTTATTCAGTTCTTGTATAAAGTTTTTATTTGTTGTAGTTTTAATCTGTTATAATATTTTTATCTGTTTTTTAAATTATTGTTATTTAGTTTTTGTATGAAGTTTTTATTTGTTATTCAGTTTTTGTGTAAAGTTTTTATTTGTTGTAGTTTTAATCTGTTTTAATGTTTTTATTTGTTGTACAGTTTGTTTTTTCTGTAAAATTGTTCAAACCAGCGAGTTGCAACAAGTGTTTTTCACGTCCATGTTTGAGGATCAGAGTCTGGTCTAGTTTATGTCTGACCTTCAAACCAAACTTAAAATCACATTTTTGCAGTAGCTGCTGGATTCTGGACACAGCTGTGGTATTACGAGGCGCTGCGGGTAAGAATGTGACCCTGTTTGAATAACGGCGGTTATTATTAGCGCTGGTAGAGGCCGTTAATTCGGCCGTGTTCAGTCTGTCTGAGTCGGTTTGGGATGGCGTTGAAGCGGTCAGTGAGGGATAAAGGGATTAAACCCAAAGCTCAGTGTAACACAAACTCTGTGTGAGAATACACAAACTTTAATCCAGTTAAATGTCACAGAAATCAGACACAGCTTCACTTTGGTTCAGATACACTGATGGAGACAACAGAGCCGACAAATGCTTGGTATCAGATAGTTTAACAGCTCCTACCAGGCCCTTTAGGAGGAGACATTGTGATCCGGTCACAGCAGCTTCGTACGTTTTGGGATGGCAGACAAACAGAGGAATCATGGAGAGCAGACAGACACTTAGAAACAAGAACTCATACATTTTTCTGCATCATCAATCCAGTCATACCCAGGGAGGTCACATGACTAAAGCCGTGCTTTTGTTTACTAGCAGAATGCAGCAGATCACATCAGCGGACAGACAGGGTGATCGTTAGTGCTTGAAAGTACATGTTGAGACTATCCTGGTGATTTTCAAACCTTCTTTTTTCTCAAGGCACCAAATCCATATCCATGAAGAACAGTGTCTTTAACATGTCTTACAGTATCTTTAGTTGTTGTATAGTTGTTGCATGGTTGCTAAAACCATAAATAAATATCCGTTTTTTCATGCTAAAAATTATATTTATGGACATAAGATTCAAGAGACAGCTGGAGGTAGATTGGACATCTACAAGCACATGTGCAGCTGACTTATATAGTAAAATGTATTGAACAAAGAGGCAGGCATGTTAGAAAAACACATTCATTACAGTGAAATTTGCATGCATGCATCTTCCATTTTCCCGAGATAGAATGGAAGTTTGGTCATTTCTCTAAGAAATCCTTGTTATTTTGGGTAAACCAGCTTTATTTCCCAAGAAAAAGGAGATAAATAGGTAGAAATCTTGAGTAAAATATTACATTTTCTTCTGAATCACAGGAAAATCTAACAAAAAATACATGTATGAAATTACTGTTTGTCCACTTAGGGCTTCTGTAGACGGAGTTCCTGCCATTTTTTTTTTCCTGGCAAACATTAGCGACCCACTTGAAAGCGCTTTGTGACCTTTTGGGTCCCGACCCACCAGTTGAGAACCATTGTTCTAGTCCATAGGTTTAAGCCCTGACGATATATAAACAGGTAAAGAGACAAACTGCATCAGGAGGTTTCTTAACAGCTTTTTTTTTTTTTGGCCCCAGGTGCAGGTGTGTGGTTTGTGTGTGTAGTCGTGTTTGTAGTCGTGTGTGTGTGGGGGGGGGGGGGGTGTTAGCCCTCAGAAGAGGATGGTGACCTCAGCAGGGATTTCCCCACAGGCATCACCTGAACGTAACACTTTATCCTCTCCCTCCCTCCACGCCGGCCTCAGCAGGATTAGTGCCGTGCTTTCACTCCTCGGCTGATCTCTCTGCAGCCGTCTCGCTCTGATGACATCACTGCCAAGCTGTCCAGGAATTTCTCAAAAATCTTTGCAAACAGGGCAGAAAAATCTTTAAACACCAGAGCTGGGTTGTGAAATATCAGCTGTTTGTTTTCCTTTTTTTATTTCAAAGCAAAGATCCATAACTTTTCCACAGTACCACTGTTCCCTCTCTTAGCGCAGAAGAATAAACGTTGCACACTCAAATACCCCTGATGAGTTTTCACTGTTTTTTCCTCTAATGTGGGCTGTGAACAAAGGCGCATTAATGCATGGGCTAGCAGGGACTGCAGCTTCTACCTCCATAGCCTCATACATGAGAGATGAAAAGTGTGACTACCACATAATTCAACAGCCAACACACCGATGGCAGGGCCCTGATGGTTCTAACAGTGACACAGTTCTCTGTCATGTGCTGTTGAATTTGTCCTTTAGGAGACCGCACTATCATTAGGTTGATGAATGCATGAGAACAGAGCATGTGGTTTGTCTCATCCCAGATATTTCTGCCTTTTAAAATGAAACTGCAAACTTTGTTAATTTCTATTTTCTCCTGAGGACAAATAACCTGACATGCCAGATGGAACCTTCAATACTAAGCATTTTGGAAAGGGCAGAGGATTTGAAAAAAACTCAGAGTGTGATTGGATGAACATTCTGTCTGTCACATCTTTACGGGCCAATCAGAGCAACTAAACACGTGATGTAGCCCCAGACCGGGGTGCGCATGCGCGGCTACCAAGGAATAACACGAACCATGGCGACTGTAGACATGTCAGTACTCGACTTTTGTCATTTTTGGAAAGAAAACAACTCACTGCTGTTCTTTGTTCTTCTTTTAACTAAGAAATGTCATCAAGTTCTGATAAAACTGGCGCTTTAGCAGCATCCACGCTAATCTCTTCCTCCATAACTGCACCAGCCTCTTGTTGCTGCTCACTTAGGTCACGACTCGCCGCGCCTTAAAGTACTGCCCCTCGTCGCTGATTGGTCCTGTCACTTTCTAACCAGGCCCAAACAGTTCAGACAGGAATTCTGCAAGATGGATTCGCCAGTGAGAAACAAGGAAATGGGTGTATCCATCTGCTTTCCAAGGTTAGTGGACAAATGCTTGTAAGGCAGAATCAAAGTTTTCTTTTACATTTCAAAGGACTGTAACTCAAGTTCAAGTCAGTTTTAGTGTGCTATATTCAACCTCGATTATATAAAATGGGATTTCTGGACATCGAAATTGTGGTTAGCTAAAACAGAGAGTGGCTTGTGAATGAATAAATGAATGGTGACATTCATGACTTCATTAGTGATGATTAATCATCATAGTTGCCTACTCAGGAGCAGAGGTGTCAAAAGTATTCACATTCATTACACAGGTAGACGTATGGATACTAGGGTTTAAAAAGACTTCTGTAGAAGTTGAAGTATCAACTCAAGCTTTTTACTCAAGTAAAAGTATAAAAGTACTGGTTTTAAAACTTCTTAAAGTATAAAAGTAAAAGTAATGTAAGGGGGAAAAATGCCATTAAGGACAAAAGCTTAGGCCACACCACAGGGACCTATAGTGAACTACCCACCTCCCCAAAACAACATGTTTCTAAAGGCCATAATGACAATAATGTTATATTAAAATGTTAATGTTGAAAAATTTGGGATGCACCTGTTTCAGCCGCATTTATGCCCACTGAAAATAAACACATTTTAGTACAATGCAAATATATTCAAGAACCACATATGTGTACTACTTAGCATTAACATGTGTTTCATGAGGATATGATGACTAGTTGCCTTTAAGTGTTGGTCTTCCTGTCTAACAAACCTCCTCGCTGGTGATTGGTTAGGACATTTCGCTCAAGTTCTCTTGAGTCTCTGCCATGGACATCTTCGTACTAGGCTACATACGTCTGCTATTTCCTTGCTGGAGTGTGACGTGATTTGTGTCGTGCGAAGGTGCGATGGATTGTGTACAAACCAATAGGGTGTCAGAATGGTATTATGTCCATACTTCTCATCCAACCACAATCAAACTCACCCTATCCAGATGGCACGATTTATCTGGATAGGTGAAATGAAATAGAAGTAACGAGGCTATTTTTAAAATGTAAGGAGTAGAAGTAAAAAGTAGGCTGAAAAATAATTACTCCAGTAAAGTATAGATACCCAAAATTTCTACTAAGTAAGGTAATAAAGTATTTGTACTTAGTTACTTGACACCTCTGCTCATTAGTTTTGAGAATTAGAGGGAACATTGGTCAGGACTGCTGTACAGCACTAGTTCATACACCATCCCTCTGCTAAACAGTAGCCAGTTAATCCATCTCAGTGCTTTTTGATACCACAGCTAAGGCCGGCCTCACTACAGGGTTTTAAGCCCGATTTGGAGCAAGATTTGCCTCCCCTGACGATTGTGGGGGCGTATCCCAAGAAGAGCCTCGTCGGAAACGACTGTTTGCCTGAATAATCCTCGTGTGTGATGTCAACACCATTGTTTTACTGCTCCAAATTGCGCTGTGGCCTCCAAAATCCCAAATTGTAAATATCAAACATGTTTGATATTTATGATTCTTGGTACCCACAACAACCAATGAGAGCGAGCAGACCAGGAAGCCTCACAGACGGATCATACGTACTTTCACCGCCCACAACCATGAACACAATTTTAGCTGAATTCTAGCCAGGATTTCATCCTGAGTCTTTCCCTTGTTTTATGGGTTTTGCTGCACCTGTAACACACGCCAGGACAGCCTCTTTTTTTTTTTTTTTTTTTCTCTGACGTCACATGATCACTGGGGTCGTTGGCATGTCAGTGGGTGTGTGGTCTCCAGTAGGGTTGTAAATCACTAATTTCATCACGATATGATACGATATGATTCTCAGAACAACGATTTGATGTTAGCCAATATCACAAACTCTGCCATGATTCGATTTTGATTCGATTCGATTTAGAGGCCTGCAATTGATATCAGACGATATCGTGAACCCATTTACTACAGTTAGTTACTTTTCACATAAAAGAAAAAACTAAAATATTGATACGTTTTGAGAATTTTATTGCCAAAAGGCATTTACGTGAAATACATTCTTCAACAAAGTGAACAAGGGGATGTGCGAGGGGACTGTCAAAGTAAAAGCGTAAGGTAAAAACGGCGATGGATATCGATGTTTATACTTTGAATCGATTTGACTGAATCATTGCTCAAACAATCGATATATCGATCCAGATCGATGACTTGTTACAGCCCTAGTCTCCAGTGATCCGACAGTCTGGCTGAGTCGTCTAGTGTGTGCGTTCAGGGGATTAAAGATGAAAATTCTTTGGATATTGTCCTGAAGTCTCACACGGTTTTAAAATCGTTTCAGATTTAAAAATCGTGTAGCCTGGCCAGCCTAAGAGACAGAGGAGGACGGTGACAGATGGAATGGAGCATGCTCAGAACACCCAGATTTGTTACCTGAATTCTCTGAGTATCAGGCAGCTCCAGCTGGATCTCCTCCCCAGACCAGACCAGATCAAATCAGACCAAATCAAACCAGAGCAGATCTGGTTCTCACGCTGGAGCTCTAACATCGGTCTCGTTTCTGCAGCTCTCTAACAGAGCTGTGTGTTTAAACAGAGCTCTTTGTTTTATGGTGTTTAGCATGTTACGGCTCTGCTGGGAGCTTTAAATACAGGAACAATACGGGCTGTGTCCACGCTGGTGATGTTATATACTGATACTACCACACCGAGTCTGAACGCTCACAGGGCTGAACGCTCAGCATGGAGGGAGGGAGAGACGCCTGTTTCTGCCTTCAGTGCTCTGCAGAAAACGCCTCAGAAACAGTGGAAAGGAGCAACGCCCGGATTCAGAGAGTTACACTGAGCCGCTCTTTGGCCTTTGATTCATGTAGTCAGTGGTCTAAATATGTCCGCTGTTTGGGCTGTCTGTGTGTTTGGAGGATTTGAAACTGTCCTCATGTCTGTGGTTTTTTGTGAACTTCTGAGAAGCCGGCTTAAATGTTACGACTGACGTCAGGGTGGTTAGGTGTCTGCTAAAGGTCTATAGAACCAGGAAGAAAACCTTCCAGCCCCGTGCAGCCGTTGCTGAGTACCTGTTCCCCTACAGTTTCCACTTAAAGGCGTCCTTTTCCTGTACTCGGCTCTACGAGCTCAGTTTGAAGGCCACAGCAGGAGTGGAGTTTTTCCTCGCCCTCTTTTGACCTTTCTCTGGCTATAATCTTACAGACTCTGAGATGACCCGGACCGCCCCCCATCAGCCTCCTCCATCAGTGGCTGTTTCATCAGTGTTTCTGCCAGAGCTGTGAGGTTTTCATAAATCACCGCCAGCTTTAAACACAGGCTGCCCCTCCTGCACCGATCCACTGATAACAGCAGACAATCCTCATCTTTGAACGCAGACGGAGCGGTGTGTGACATCTCCGTGAGCGTGTTATCAACGGTCTTTATGAGTCTCTGACAGGAAGTTCAGCTGAACTCTAAATTACACGTCTGAGCTCGACTCAACGCAGAAACAAAGCGCTCACGTTTTACGGTCAGACGGGCGAGTTACAGCACGCTCACACAGAAAAGTGTGTTTTAAACAGCAGACGGCTAAAGGACACTTTAGTACTTGGCTCTCAGCCATTTACTCCATCAAACCCCCCCCCACCACCACCTCTCTCTCCTTCACCTCACCCTGAGAGCATCAACAGGAATCATTCCTCCTCTTCTCTTTGTTAGACTGGCACTGGAAAAAACATGGCAGATCCCAGACATCAGGACAATTTCAGCTCATTTTTAACATCATAATTAGGAATATAACGATTCATCAATGCATATCAATACTTTGATTGGTTAAGTATCCAGTCAGATCAATAGAAAGTTAAAACATCAAACTACACTATGACCTTAAAGATAGGCCTTTATTCTGAAATTCCCTCTGCATGCCTGTCAACAGTTTCCAGCAGCAGCATCCTCAACAAGCTAGCAGTAGCAGTTGCTTGAAGTTTGTGGCTGAGATGAGGAGGATGTCCTCTCAGCTGTGTGGACAGATTTAAGACTAGGGCTGTTCAGATTCTGATACCAGTATCAAAAATAACTGCTTTAAATGCAGGTGTTGGTATTGGTGAGTACACAAGCTTATGCACCGATCTGATACCATTTGGTTTAACTTTATATTTTGTTTCGTTTAGCCAAGCCTACTGCGCTATAAACCACAAATCGATTCTTCTTCACTGCTGGAAAGCACATCACGAATGTTTTACTGTTTTAGAGCAGCATACAAGCATTTTTAGAGTGTAATTAAATTCCGGTTGTGTATTTCTGCTAGCATGAATGCTAACTTGAATGCTAACCCTATGTTGTGTACTCTTTGTGAGGGTCTGTCAGCCAATGGCAGGCTGTTCTATAATCGCGTCATGCTGCCTGGATAAAGCATAATATAGAGAGACAGAGAGCCTGTGATGCAGCCCCCTGTATTATTATTATTTTATTATTTAGCAGTAAAACTCAATAATCAGCAGAAAAAAACAACCTTAGGCTCACAGAGATGCTGTGCACTATGATTCTGTTTGTGGAGTCAAATATAGGTCTAAAATAACTTGCTCCTCTGTACAGTCAGTCCAGAAAGTTCACCCTGGTATCGGATCAGTATTCGGTATCGGCCGATACCCAGCACCTTCATATCGTAATCATATCGGGAAGGAAAAAATGGTATCGAACATCCTTATTTCAGACATTTGCTGACTACGTCTGCATTTTTATCTGTATAACCGCCGTATGAGATTGTTCACGGATTTAAAAAAAGTGCAAACTGGGTGTGTGTGCATGCTGTTGATTTCCCCTGTAACATACTTAGTGATGTGAACATGCACATCTGCTAAACCAAGGTAAATACAGTATAACTAACCTTTATCATCTTCAAGCTACTCAGGGTTCCCCCCGAAGACTCTTGGCACATTATGCCTGCTTTACAACAGAGGAATTTGCTAAAACTCTTAGAAGACTCTAAAAAGACACCTGAGACCCTCTCACATCTAAAGACAATTTGTCAGCAAGCTGCTGAGTTTTTAGTCTCAGAAAAAGATTTTGCAAAGACTGGTGGTCACTAACTACAAGAATAAAAGTACCATATGAAAACGAGGTTAGGCCAGCCACACACTAGACGATTTTTTAAATCTGGAACGATTTTTAAACTGTGAGAGACCACAGACTACAGGACAATTTTCAAAGATTTTTCATCTTTAATCCTCTGAACACACACACTAGACGACTCAGTCAGACTGTCAGATCACTGGAGACCGCACACCTGCTGACCTCCCTACGACCTCGCATGATCACGTCACTTCAGAAAAAAAACAAAACACAAATGTCTGTCGATACCTTCTTGCTGTCTCTCCACAACAGGCTGTCCAGGCGTGTTACAGGTGCAGCAACAATCATAAAACAAGGGAAAGACTCAGGATGAAATCCTGGCTGGAATTTAGTTAAAGTTGTGTTCATGGTTGTGAGCGGTGAAAGTACGTATGATCTGGCTGTGATGCTACCCGGTCTGCTCGCTCTCATTGGTTGTTGTGGGTATTCCGTCAGTGGCACGATGACCTGGTTTGATATTTACGATTGGGGATTTTGGAGGCTACACGAGATTTGGAGCAGTAAAACAATTGTGTTGACACCACACAAGAGGATTATTCAGACAAACAGTTGTTTCCAACGAGGCTCCTCTTGGGATACGCCCCCACAATCGTCGGGGGAGGCAAATCTTGCCCCAAATCGGGCTTAAAATCTTGTAGACTTTGAAAATCCGGCGGTTTACCACACCTGTCATGTCAGCCTGGAATAAATGGACACACAGGAGCAGAGATCAGACTGCAGCTCTCAGCAGAAACGTTTCTCAATCTCTAGAGTGGTAAGCGGACATTTATCAGCCCCAGATTGAATGAAGTGAATTAATGTTCTTAAGCACAACACCAGCTCACATTGGATGTGGACAATGGTTGGGTCACTGAGAAACACAATATGCATAAGACCAGACTTAAGACTTACGACAATATCAAACACGTTTGATATTATCATAACACCAAGACCGAAGAAAGACCGCCTTTAAACTGCTAAAACCAAATCTTATGACCACCTTACACCTAACGACTGAGCCAACGGGAGCGAGCTACGACTTCAGCAAGACTCCTACGATTTTACTCTGACTTTGGAATTTTGTCTGTGACTTTGAAATTGGAGGAATAATGGTTCGGTGTAAGGCCGCCTTAAGTCACAGAAAATACTGACAGTCTGAAAGCCCTGACTTGTTAACATAAAAACATCAAATAGGAGTCACGATGCACCTAGTCTGAAACAGCCATCGGATATTCATTGGCAGGATTTTGCAGACATTTTGATGCCTAAATTGCCTGATTTTGCAGCAGCTTTAGAAATGTTCTGCAGTAGAAGTTGCAGGAGCAAGTAAGTTTGAATTCTAACTGGTTTTAGCATCCTGATCCTAAACAAAAAAGGCTCCAGGTTACCATGGTGCATTTAAAAGCTGTCCCCACATCCTGACTTCAATCTCAAGAACATACTGGGTTTGAGGATCAAAATAATACTGGGAAAAGGATGGATAAAGGGTCATGTGAGCAGGCTGTGTGGTCTGATTTTTTATGGCTCAAACTTCTGGAGATCAGATCTTCATCCAAGGACAGATGTGGACGGGCGGAGGGACAGATTCTCAGGACAGCTGCAGACTCAGAGCGCTGATCAGATTTCACCTCCTCCTCCCCATCCTGGCCACAGAATCAGGATCTTTGCTTCATAAGAATGATGGTTGTCTGGATGAAAACTGGTGGTTATTTAGATCCAGGTGGTAAAAGGGCCTTGTTGGTGAGCACTTCACAGTTTAGTTTTAGAATGCTTCTGTGTTTCTGATCCTTCAGATGGATATATTTGTTTAGTTCAGATGGTCAAACATCCCTGCCAGTCTTGTCAAATGTCATTCACAGCAGACGGCAGCTGGACGAAGAAAGGACAAACAGAGGAGGACAGACGAGCTAACTATCAAACCGATGTCTTTACCAGACAGAGGATCTTGGAGCATTTTAATCTTCCAAATGTAGAATAATGTTCGGCTCATGATTCATGTTTATTTCTCTCATCAGCTGAGCGGTCGAGCGTTGGCGGGCAGACTCGCCTCTCTCGTTCTCTGCAGAGCTGTAAAAGGAGCCATAAAACTCACCTCCAGAACCCGCTCAGCTGCCCGCCATATGGCTGCAGGTTTTACAAGGACAAACTGCGCCTCCTCTCTGCACCTCCTCACAGCTGCCCGCTACGGTGGCTGACAAGGGCAAACACGCTGCAGCGGGCGAAAGGAACCATGTGCAAAATGCTGCAAATTTACTAAACCTGCTGCAGAAAGGAGAAGACACGTCAACAGAAAAGTGTGCAAAAATATAAAGAATGCAAAGGAGAATAAAACATGACTGTCATCAAACCAGCAATAAAACAGCCTCTTTATTTCGACTCCTGCTCCCCAGGGCCTTTCTCCTTCTCAGTCGTGGTTCAGGTGAGCCGCCCTGTCATTAACCCTGAGCTTTAATTAGCAGACATACCTGTCACCACGCTGCACTCACTCACAGCAGGTCACACAGAGGTCAGTGGGGAAATCCTCGTTAAAGTGAAGCAGCATCAGGTCACAGGTTTACCAGCAGAGAGGGGAGGAGAGGGGCTAGCAGAGACCACCTCCTCCAGGAGATCTCGTCTTTAGCCCGCCACTCAGAGGGTTCACTTAAACCAGTTCTGTATTTTGTTTGTGGGGGCCACCAGGGGCCCCACCTGGAGCTTACAGGCAGACCCTGCTAGTTAGGCTGTGGTGGTCATGTGGAGGAGGTGAGAGAAAGAGCATCTGCATGTTGGTACGGAGGAAGGGGAGGCCTTCCTTTATGACTGACTGAGGGAGACCATGGTGAAGGGGGTACTCACTTGTCAACCCCGGTGAGGAGCAGCTGTTTTGCTGCCCTCCAGTCTGCATCCTGACCAGCATGTCCTTGTGGTACAGGTCCCATGTAGTCCCTGGGTTCCATAGTGGCCCCACCTGTGATTGCCCATATAAGTGTGGATCCGCTCATATGAGTCCCGTATAGTCCCCATCTCTAGAGACCCAAGATAGATCCTACTAGTAGTAAACATGGGCAATCACAAGGATCTCTAGATGGGGCCTATATGAGTTTTTTATGGGCAAAAGTGGTGAAAAGTGGTTAAAAAGTGTAAAAATTGATTTAAAGTGACATGTACGGGGGGGGATGAAAAGGGGTTCAAATGTGGCAAAAATGGGTAAAAAGTGCACCAAAGAGATTAGAAGTGGAAAACAAAAGTTGCAACACTGGGCTGAAAAAGTGGTGGAAAAGTGGCTAAAATTCCCCAAAACTTGTGCAAAAGGTGGTGAGATACATGCGCACGAGAACATGCTTCTGCTGAAGGGTGCTGCAGGGTAAAAGTGCGTGCATTACTGCTTATGCACAGGTGCTTACACACCTTCATTCAATTAGCGTCACAACTTCAGATACTGCCAAAACAAAACACAATCGTTAGCCGCTTTAATATATTTGAAATGCTGTTTACTTTACAATACCATAAATGTTCTTAACTTTACACACGTGAATCAAATGAAATCATTATTCCTTAATTTTTCTGCAAAGGCACAAATACTGTGCAACAAAAGACTACACAAAAACCAATGCTCAGTTCCCTGGTATTTTCCATGAACACTGCATACACACCAGCCACATTGTTCAAGCCCAAGCAAGTCCCTCACACACAACTCATACCATAAAACACATTTTTAACAAATAAAACCACCACAGACACCAACCAACAGAGCATCTGTTGGTGTGCGCTTATTCTGTGTTAAAGAAAGCCACTAGATATCCATTTCACATGTTTGAACGGTGTTTTTTGGCTCTGACCCACAAGTTAACTGTGCAGAAATCCAGTTTAGCCAAAATTACAACAAGCGTATATCTACAGCAAAATGTAACTGAGCTACCCTACTTCAGTTGTAGGTGGCCGCGCACTCCGCTGTGCACTGCAGAAAGATTTGCATCAAAGGCACAGTGTCCGATTTGTTCAATACATCCTGATGGGCGTGCTGCAGAGGCATGTGTGTCAATCTTTATTGAGTCACAGTGCTCCTTAACCCTGTTTTCAACCACCTAAGTGTGGAGAATGACCTCTCAGAAGAGGCCACAGACACTCACAGGCAGAGGCAAAGTTCTGCTAACTTTTCCGCCTCTCTCAGCAGCTCCTTAGTTTGTGGATGAAGGCCCCCCAGAAAACCTGCAACATCAGTAGCTGTTTTCTTTCGTAAGATCCCGCAGAAGAGTCGGTTGCATGCAGGCAAGACTTGTCGATGCACTTTGACCTGCTGTGCTGACAACTGTTGTCAGGTTGGAGAAAATCATTTATTTAAATCTTTTAATATTTAGAATATGTTTCATTCACTTCTGACAGGAAATCTATGACACACTGTTGTAAAAAAAAGGCAACTGCAACTTCTGCAGTTTGTAAATTGCAGCAGGCCATGTTGCCATTTAATCAAATTTGCAATTAATTGCCCAGCCCTAGTAATACATCCGTTTTATTTTAAATATTGATTAGGATTTAAATTTCTGGAGCTCTGTCTAAGTCTTCACAACCCTGGCTGATGTTCAGCCTGCAGCGTGTAATCTCTCTTCTCCAGCTGTTGGGATGGAGAAGCTCCTCCATATTTACCATGTGATGTAAATACTAATAACAGCTCTTGGCCTAAAACCATCCACAGTGGTCTCCTTTATCTCAGGTTTGAAAACTGCCCAGGATAAAAGAACATCATAGGTGTGTGTAAATTAGATGTTGTGATCAAAAACCAGGATACCAGTATTTATCGTCATACAGGGACATGAATGTAAACAGCATAACCTGGATCTGATTAAAACCAGGACAGGGCTCATAAAGTCCATGTAAAGCTCTCATCCTTTCAGTAGACAGGACTACTAATCTTAGTAATGCTGAAGCACAGATAAACTATAAGTTTAATTTATTATTCATAGGATCTTAGAGGGGGAGAAGGGGAAGAGTGAGGAGCAGGTTTGTTGGTCTCTTACAGGCCAAGCTAAAAGCTCTGAGTAAAGCCCTGTTAGCGGCTAATGGAGGATAACACAGCTGAGACCCTCACAGACACAATTAAAAACCACCACAGCTAACAGCAGCAAAGTGACCCTCCTCCTCCTCCTCCCCCGTCTCCTCCCTGTAGTTAAAGATCTTTATGGGTGAGGGAGTGGCACAGGGGGAGGAGGGAGGGGGGCTCTCTGCTATCAGACGCTCTCTGGAGGCAACGAAGGGTCAAGGACTCTCATTTTTCATCTCAGCCAATTACTCCCCACCCCCCCCCCCCCCCCATCCCATCCCTCTGCCTCTGCTCTGCCCCTGCATCCACCCTCTCCTGGACCCAGACTAACCTCCCAGTCAGAGAATGGCTGGGCCAATCAGAGAGAGGCGTGGCTGCAGGTGTGGTTTAGTTGCAAACCTGTAAACAATTCAACCAGGTGCAGAGATCAGCGTGGATGCAGCTACAAATAACTTCACCCCCTTTCTGATTCAAAGACAGGAAGTAAGACAGCTACAAAATAAAAGTCTTATAATAAAGACTTCTTCTTTTCTCTCGATAGATTCTGTGTTGAATTTTCACGCTGCTCTGATCACTGCTGCTGTCGCTCCATGTATGTGGATGACCAGGGGGTACAGTCCCATCGAGGCTCAGCACGGCCTGACCTTCTTCTTCTTCTGTGGTATTTAGAGTATGCAGCAGGAAACAAGCCGGGCGTCTGTGTGGACATAAAGAGAGGGAGTGTGGGCCTGCAGGCAGACGACACAGAGCTGTCCCTGTGTGATTACTTCTAAGAGAGACTATTAACCCTCGGCTCGTCTGTGACCCTCTCATTCCCGCACTTAACCCCATCAGAGGTCAGATGCTCTGAGTGTACGATGGGGTGATCAATTAGTGTGTGAGGAGAGAGAGGAGAGCGCACACCCTACATCTCAGCACCAGGCTCACACAAGTCCTTTATACAATGTGGTTCTGCAGCAGAGCAGAGAGAGATCTGCTCTCAGTCTTTAAACTTCCATCAAAAAACCACAGAAGTGATGTCTGGGCTAGAATAAGAGGAGGGACAGTGAGTTCTGACTTCAGGCCATCACTTTAGATGAATTAATGGAGAGTATTGATGCACAGACTGCCTTAAGAATGACCAACATGGATCAGTACTGGGAAGTTACACAAGGCTCTGGTGTAGTCAGCCTAATCTGAATACATGGCGTTCCAAATTATTGTGCAAATTGGATTTTAGTGTCATAAAAATTCAATTTTTTGTTTTTCAGTGAAACCCTGAAAATTGTGTCTCAGGGCTTTTTGGATCACTGAAATCAGTCTCAGACACCTGTGATCATTAGTTTGCCAGGTGAGCCCGATTAAAGAAAAACTACTTCAGAAGGACGTTCCACATTATTAAGCAGGCCACAGGTTCCAGAAATATGGGAAAGAAAAAGGATCTCTGCTGCTGAACAGCCTCAAACATGAGATATTTCAGGAAAACTTAAGTCTGATCATTGTACTGTGAAGAAATCTGTGGCTGATTCAGAGTACAGACGGGTTCCTGCAGATAAAGGCATAATGAGGAAGGTTTCTGACAGACAAATTCATCAGATTAAGAGAGCAGATGCTAAAATGTCATCACAAAGCAGCAAACAGGTATTTGAAGCTGCTGGTGCCTCTGGAGTCCCACCAACCTCAAGGTGTAGGATCCTCCAGAGGCTTGCAGTCGTGTATAAACCTACTATTCAGCCCCCCCAACCAATGCTCACAAGCAGAAACGGTTGCAGTGGGCCCAGAAATACATGAAGACTCATTTTCAAACAGTCTTGTTGACTGATGAGTGCTGTGCAACCCTGGATGGTCCAGATGGAGGAGTAGTGGATGGTTGGTGGATGGCCACCATGTCCCAACAAGGCTGTGACATCAGCAAGGAGGGGGTGGACTCCCTCATCCAGGAGTTTCTGACTGACCACTTTCTTCCATGGTACAAAAATAAGAACAGTTCCTTCTGTACCAAAATTATCTTCACGCATGACAATGCACCATCTCATACTGCTGAGAATCCCTCTGTGTCATTGGCTGCTATGGGCATAAAAGGAGAGAAACTCATAGTGTGGCCCCCATCCTCCCCTGACCTTTAACCCTACTGAGAACCTTTGGAGCATCCTCAAGCTAAAGATCTATGAGGGTGGGAGGCAGTTCACATCAAAACAGCAGCTCTGGGAGGATATTCTGACATCCTGCAGAGAAATTCAAGCAGAAACTCTCCAAAAACTCACAAGTTCAATGGATGCAAGAATAGTGAAGGTGATATCAAAGAAGGGCTCCTATGTTAACATGGAATTTGGCCTGTTAAGATGTTTTTGATTGAAATAGCTTTGATTTCAGTAAATATGACCTCCTAATGCTGCAAACGCAACAAATTACCATTTTCAGTTCTTGATAACCTATAAAATGTTTTAAAACTCTGTTGTGCTTAATAATGTGGAACAGTGCATTTAGATTTTTTTAATTTTTGAAAAAAAAAAAAAAAGCATAGTTATAATTAGGAGGTTTGTCCAATAAAATTTGAATTATGCTCTAACATTTGATGACTTGAAAATTATACTGGCTGTCATTTGCGTCGACTATTTAGGAAAATCTGAGAAAAATATCATTTGCATAATAGTTTGGTGTAAATATAAACAGTCCTACTGTCAGAGAGGTTATATTTTTAAACCTTCTTCAGTTGTAGTGTTTTTGTAAAACTTTTCCCATAAGTCCCATTTCCCTCTGAGGTCATCTGAGGTGATTTTGACTGTTTTTATCACGTGTTCGCGCTGGAGTGAACACACGGTCTGATAATGAGTCAAGCTGAGCTGCAGACTTCTTCCTCCTCGACAATAACTTTCCCCCAAACAGCAGACTGTCAGCCAACATCACCGATTTATAGTGACTCATTAACTCGCTTTATGAGCACACGTGACCCCGCCTCCTCCTCCTCTTTGGTGTGATTCCTGGACGATGAGTTTACCTTTCCCCCCAGCATGGACTCACGGTCCGGTTATGCCCTCCATAGAGACCCCCCTTCTCTGATGGCAGACCTGTGGAGCCGGGGGGCTTTGGCGACTCCCCAGGGAGGATCAGGGAGGAGGTGTAGAGTTTAAGGAGAGTGTGGTGGGACGATGTCTCCCGCAGATCTGTGCTCGCTGACTGCCGGGGTTTCAGTTCAGCCAGTGAACATCTGCACAAAACATTCAGCCCTGTTACTCACATGATGTGATGCAGGCCGTTAAAATGAGAGCAGTGGATGCTGGCTGTGTTTACGGTGTTTGTGGTTTTCTTGAGTCTTCTCTGTGAACAAAGAGAATCAGAAAGACAGAATCAGTCATCACTGGCTCTGAAATAAAAGAAAGAAAATGAGTAAAAACAAAAAAACACAGCTGTGAGGGAGATAAGAGGACTTGTGTTTGGGTTGTGAAAACATCCTCGGCCTACTTTTAAACTTCACACACCCCAGAGTGAGGGAAACTTCGGCCAGCTGTCTTCACAGCCTGTACAGCTGCTGTCGTGTCCTTTCAGACGTGTTGTCTCTCGTGATACTCCTGGATCGTCCCTGGACTTCATCATGGACGAGCTGGCTGCTGCTTTCTGCAGCCAGGGCCATAGCTAGGGATTTTGGGCCCCCAGAAAGAATTTACACAGGGCCCCCTTACCTGGTGAGACAAGCAACATATGCTGAGTCTCTTTTTTACAAATACCTCTGCATTTTAATGTATTTTTAAAATTTATGATAATTTCCTCATTTGTGAGCAACATTTTTACTATGGTTAAATTTAATTTACTTGACATATTTCACAACGCTCTGTGCCAGCTCTATTTTATGCAGATTTCAGTGTGTTGACCAATTCATTTAGTCTGGTATTACTCAGCCCTGCTCAACCAAAGAGCCAAACTGTTCAAAAATGTCAAAGAGCCACAATCTAAGTGGTGAAAAGTGGCAATTAAAATAGGTTAAAGGTAGCAAAAATGGGCTAAAAGCGGCGAACGCTGAGAGAAAAGAGGCAAAAATGGGAGAAAAATCACAAAAAAAGGGCAGAAAAAGTTAAAAATGGTGGTAAGTGACCAAAAAGTGAGTTAACGGTGGCAAAAGCGATCCCAAAGTGGCAACAATGTGTCAAAAAAGGAGTGAAAAGTGACTTAACTGGGCAAAAATCCAAAAGCGGCAAAAGGCAGCTTTAACAGGAAAAAGTGGCAAAAAATTGTAAAAGCAGGATAAAAGTGGCAAAAATGGGCAAAAGTGACCAAAAGAAGTGGCAAAAATGGGCTAAAAGCAGCAAACACTGGGAGTAAATTACAATAAAAGGGGCAGAAAGTGGCAAAATTTGGTGGGAAGTGACCAAAAAATGAGTTAAGGGTGGCAAAAATGGTCCCAAAGTAGCAAAAAAGGAGTGAAAAGTGACTTAACTGTACAAAAATCCAAAAAAAGGTGGGAAAAATGGGCAAAAAGTGGCATTTAATTGCACAAGGCAGCTGAAATGGGCATTGAGGATCACTGCTTTAGTCATTTTTGATTTAATAATGTCACTTATTACTAAGAATAAATAAATCAAAATACAATTTCATTGCAGGCGTCCCAAGGGCACCTTCCTACTGTGGGCCTGGGTAATCAGTACCCTTTTCCCCCCTGTGCTACACCCCTGCTGCAGCACTGCAAATGCTGCTCTAGTATTACCCAGCTAAATGTTCATGTAGTTTGATTTGCTCCAACACCTGTCTCAACTTCATGTGACCATCAGGTCACACATGGCATCTTGTTGCATTGTGCAGCTCTGCATCTATTAAATATGAAATAATCAGCCCTATAAATGAATCAGTCTGGCTCTAGGCAGGGCCACTCTCCTGAAACTGCACTTTTGTCGGTAATGGAATTGTTCCGTTTGGCTAGAGCAGCTGGTCAGTCCTCAGTTCTCTTACTGCTGGATCCGTCTGCTGCTGGGGGTGCCTCAGAGGTCAGTGTTTGGTCCCCTCCTTTTCTAAATATACACCACCTCACTTGGTGCAATCAGCCACTCTCATTGCTTTTCTCATCACTGCTATGCAGACAATACCCGGCTTTTTCTATCCTTTCCACCAGAAACCTATCCAAGACTGAGCTTATTATCATTCCAGCCAATCCTACCATGCAGCCTCAAATCAATATGCAGCTTGTATCAAAAAATCTCATGCCCACAAAGTCTGCCTGAAATCTGGGTGTCATGGTTGATGACCAGCTAACCTTCCAGGTTTCCCTCTATAACATCGAGAGGATCAGACCCTCCCTGACAGAACATGCAGCACAGCTCCTGGTTCAGGCTCTTGTAATATCACGTATTGACTACTGGCAGGCCTCCCTGCATGCACAGTTAAACCTCTGCAGATGATCCAGAATGCAGTAGCACGTCTGGATCAGATTCAAAACTCTAGTCATTGCTTACAAAGCAGGGACAAAAACTGCTCCCTGTTTACCTGGACTCCCTCATCCAGGACTAGACTCCTTTCTGGGTCAGCGAAAGGCACCTGGTTCTTCCAGCACCAGTCAGATGAATCAAAATTTGAAATTCTGGTTGGACGCCGTGTCCTACTTTATTTTAAGAGCAGAAAGGCTCACAACACCACACGTTTTAGTTTTTCCTTTTTAATCTTTGTCCTACCAAAACCTCCTTCTGAAGAGTGTTTTCTCCTCCTCCACCAGTCTAAACCCTTTCCTTTCTTTCCTGGATTATTACCCCTCAGTTGTTGGTCTCTTTCTGCTGCTGACAAACAGAGCTGACCACAGAGCTGACACTCAGAGGAACGTTTACAGTCCTGCAGATGGATTTACAGGGGTTGGGTTTACAGTCAGAGAGTTCAGTTTAGGCTGATTTGACCTCACAGGGTATGAACCCTGATGTCAGGAGGTGTTGTTTTTATTTATTGAAGGATACAGACAACCCGGACATGGCGAGAGCTCTTGAATGTCTAAATGTGAGGAGGAGATGATAGAAGAGGAGGAGCGGTGTGATTACAGAGAGCAGTGAGCTCTGAAGGCTCCTCAGCAGATTATAGTCTGAATTACACAAACTTAAGAACAGTGTTTATCTGCAGCTCTGTCATTAAAATGAGCTGCAGCTCTCAGGCTTTCTTATTATGTTGTACACAAACACACTCTCACGTGTTCACCCAGGAAAGTCTCCTTCTCTGATTAAGTCCATGTCAGCACATGCAGACTGGAAAAGGCCCAGTATGACTGGAATACGAAGCAGGAACTTCCTGCTGTGAGGAGATAGGATTTTATTCACCCTTACTCTAATATTTGGCCATTTCATATTTTATTTTGAAAAGCCATTTTATTTTGAAACACCATTTTATTTTGAAACACCATTTTATTTTGTAATGCCAATCTATTTTGAAAAGCCATTTTATTTTGAAATGCCAGTTTATTTTGAAAAGCAATTTTATTTTGAAATGACGGTTTATTTTGAAATGCAAGTTTATTTTGAAAAGCCATTTTATTTTGAAACACCATGTTATTTTGAAATGACGGTTTATTTTGAGATGCAAGTTTATTTTGAAAAGCCATTTTATTTTGAAACACCATGTTATTTTGAAATGCCAGTTTATTTTGAAAAGCAATTTTATTTTGAAATGACGGTTTATGATAAAAAAAACATTTTATTTCGAAATGCTGGTTTTATTTGAAAAGCCATTTTATTTTGAAATGCAGGTTTATTTTGAAACACCAGTTTATTTTGAAATGCCAGTTTATTTTGAAAAGCCATTTTATTTCTAAATGTCGCTTTCTTTTGAAAAGCCATTTTATTTTGAAATGCCAGTTTATTTTGAAACGCTTTCCAAATACAGTTTGATTTTGAAATTCTTATCAAAATGCAATCATATTTTGAAATGAGGTTATATTTTGAAACACCTTACAAAAACGCGGTTTTATTTTGAAATGCTTTTCAAAATGCAGTTTTATTTTGAAATGTGGTTCTATTTTAAACTGCTGTATTATGTTAAAACCACATTTTATTTTGAAACTCACTTTTTTTAAAAACGCTGTCCAAAACAGTTTTATAATAAATGCTTTTTTGTTTTTAAACGCCGTTCTATTCTGATATTCTGTTTTATTTTGAAACGTCTTTTAATTTTAACATGCTGTCCAAATCAGTTTTATTTTTAACGTTGTCTAAAACCCCTTTTTATTTTGAAATGCCTTTCTATTTTGACACCATTTTGAAACAACATTTTATTTTGAAAGGCCGGTTTATTTTGAAATGTTGGTTTATTTTGAAATGCCTTGTAAAAATGTTTTATTTTGAGACACAGTGCAGTTCTATTTGAAAATGCCATTGTAATTTAAAACAAGGTTTTATCCTGAAACACCACATTATCTTAAAACACTGTCCAAAACATTTTTTTCAAAATGCTGTTAATTTGAAATGCTGTTCTGTTTTGAAATTCTGTTATATGATAAAATCCTTTCCAAAGCAGTTTTATTTTGAAATGCTGCCTTTTTATTTTATAATGCCCCTCTATTTTGAAACGCCTCCCATTTTATTTTGAAATGCAGTTTTTTTTTTTTTTTAATGCAGTGCAAAATGCTGTTCTAATGTGGTCTAATATTCTCCCTGACTAAAGGATGAACTGAATAGATTTTGGAGGCCAAAGGTCAAGGGTCAGGGTCATTGGGCCTTTCTACAAACACCACCACAGAAACGACCCAAACTCTTCTCACCTAGAAGTCTATCACCACCAGACAAAAGCTTTAGTTTTAGTATTAAACTGTTAAACGGGGGATTCTGGTGACTATCTCTGCATCCAGAGCTCACAGTAAAGCAGCACAGCTCTGAAAACTGAGTAAAGTGTTTTCACAGATTCATCTTCACCTCCCTCTCTCAGAGCGGGTTAGTTCAGCTCTGGTTTCACGGCTTAAATTGAATCAGAGAACTCACCGTGGTCTACATCCTGGTCTTAAATGAGGGAGGTTTGTGTGGGTCTGTGTTTTCTCTAGAAAGGTCTCAGTGTTCTGGGAAGGAAGCCCAGAGAGGAGGATTAACCAAAACCCAGAGGAAGGAAGAATCAGATACGCTGGACTACATAGTATCACCCAGATGGAGCAGCTGACAGCGGGGCGGGGCGCTGCTAGAGGAGATCCTCTCCTCAAATAGAAAACACATTGATCCTGAACGCTCTGTTTTCTTTTCATCTCACTGTGGAGGCTCTGAGGGTTTTCCACAGTGACCCCCACCCCAGTGCTGACCTAATTATCGGTCAGGACCCCCCCCCCAGTAAGACCTACATCACCTTCACAGCTCCATGCTAACGCCATTTATCCACAGCGCCATGCCACCAACTCACACTCGTTGTGATCCTGTGTTTATGTTGAACAAAGAGTAACAGCAGAGTCAAAAAGAGTGAACTGGACTCAAGAAGGACTATCAATCAATCAATCAATCAATCAATCAGTAAATCAATCAATCAGTCTCTGTATAGTACCAATTCATAACGGACATTATCTAGTGTAACAAAGTGATTTGTGTCAGACAGCAGCTCAGTCTGAGTCCAGTCATCAGCACGTTTCAACATGGTACTAAAGATCTTTGCACATGGGTCCATTATTTTTTCTGAACCTTGCATACTGAATCCAAAGGGTTTTAATTTGCCTTCACTGTAAAAATTCATACAGTGTGGCAAATAGTTTCATACTGCGAGCCTGTGTCTCAGGCACTCCTTTAAAATCCTGCTGAATACATCCATCCTGACAGAGAGCTTCATACAGCACCCACTCATGCACCATAGTGCTGTGCCAAGTTAGAGAGATGGAGAAGAACCTTTTAATTTAGTCTTTGTTATGACCTGTAAGTAGGATACAAGCGTTAGCCTTTATCTGTTATATTTTCATGGTTAACATCCACATGACACTCTGGGAAACTAAGGTGTTTAAAGTGAGGTTTCAGTGTGTGTGTGTGTGTGTGTGTGTGTGTGTGTGTGTGGTGGGGGGGGATAAAGCAGCAGCACTGATCTGAATCATCATTTAAAGACTTGGACTGAGGTAAAATTTTACATAAAATCAAACCTGTTCCATAAAAAATAATAATGAATGAATATTTCGGTGTCAGTGTGTATATATGATTAGAACAACATGGTTTCCTTTTTCAACAAGCAAAAAAAAATCTGACAAAAAAAAGCAGACTCAATGTGCAAAGGCCTTAAAGAGCAGCCAGAAAACAAACACCTGTTTGTATCTGTAAAAGGTACAGGACGTGCCTTCTCCTCCTGAAGTTTGATGTCTGTAAAAACCACGTGGTAACGTCTGGCTCTGAAAAATGAAGCCACTGCAGAAGTGCAAAAAGTTTCCACTTCAGGCTGGCTGCTGAAACACTGAAGCATGAAGCGAGCGTTCGCTTTGGCAGTTGGAAAACTCAGTAGTTTGACTTCGATACAGAAGTTTGGTGGTTTGAACCCCTGCAGGGCACAAATCAGTACCCAGCATGGACCTTTGGGTAAGCTCGTTAACACCATGAACACCTGTCTATGTCTCAGATGTACACTATGTTGCCAAAAGTATTCGCTCACCTGCCTTGACTCGCATATGAACTTAAGTGACATCCCATTCTTAATCCATAGGGTTTAATATGGTGTTGATCCACCCTTTGCAGCTATAACAGCTTCAACTCTTCTGGGAAGGCTTTCCACAAGGTTTAGGAATGTGTTTATGGGAATTTTTGACCATTCTTCCAGAAGTGCATTTGTGAGGTCACACACTGATGTTGGACGAGAAGGCCTTGCTCTCAGTCTCCGCTCTAATTCATCCCAAAGGGTTTCTATCAGGCTGAGGTCAGGACTCTGTGCAGGCCAGTCAAGTTCATCCACTCCAAACTCTCTCATCCATGTCTTTATGGACCTTGCTTTGTGCACTGGAGCACAGTCATGTTGGAACAGGAAGGGTCCATCCCCAAACTGTTCCCCCAAAGTTGGGAGTATGGAATTGTCCAAAATCTCTTGGTATGCTGAAGCATTCAGAGTTCCTTTGACTGGAACTAAGGGGTCAAGCCCAGCTCCAGTGGCGGCGTGCTTTACACCACTGCATCCGATGCTTTGCATTGCACTTGGTGATGTATGGCTTGGATGCAGCTGCTCGGCCATTGAAGCCCATTCATGAAGCTCTCTACCACTGTTCTTGAGCTAATCTGAAGGCCACACAAAGTTTGGAGGTCTGTAGAGATTGACTCTGCAGAAAGTTGGTGACCTCTGCACACTATGTGCCTCAGCATCTGCTGACCCCACTCTGTCATTTTACGTGGCCTACCACTTGGTGGCTGAGTTGCTGTCGTTCCCAGTGGCTTCCACTTTGTTATAATACCACTGACAGTTGACTGTGGAATATTTAGGAGCCAGGAAATTTCACCACTAGACAGGTGGCATCCTATCACAGTACCACGCTGGAATTCACTGAGCTCCTGAGAGCGAGCCATTCTTTCACAAATGTTTGTAGAAACAGTCTGCATGCCTAGGTGCTTGATTTTATACACCTGTGGCCATGGAAGTGATTGGAACACCTGATTTACATTATTTGGATGGGTGGGTGAATACTTTTGGCAATATAGTGTATGTCCCTGCCAAAGCGTCTGCCAAATGGCATGACATTATAATATTGTTCCCTTTGCACAGTGTTTCCATTGGCCTGTCTGAGGCTTTAATGAGAGCTGGGCGCAAGAAGGTTTATCTGAATCCCAGCGCTGCAGCGCCTCGTATTAATAACCGCTTCAGCAACATCATTCTAGACGTGTAAGTTCATGAGGATTCATAAAAGCAGGCTGTGGCGATTAACGAGGTCAGAGACAAGGCTGCAGACTCTGTAGAAGCATAAACTCACTGGTTCACCGATGACTCCTTCAGAATAAAAGTCCATAGTTATGGTTTTCTCTAAGGGCTTTTATTGTGAAAGCCTTCATCAGGAAAATTGATGTTTTGAGAAGCAGCTTGACTCACCTCAGCAAGAGGACTTAAAGGAAAAATTACTGATTTAAGACATGAACACAAAGAGCTCTTACACTCAGATTTTAGTATCTCAGCTTTGTCTGAATAAGCATTAAAAGCATGATCTCTTTTATTTTGTTATACTGTGATATAAGTCTGTTACTGTGGAGGGCGAAACTAGTACAGTGAAGTTTCTGCTTGAATTTTTAATGACATTGCACAAACTATTTTCATTCTGACTCCTGTTGAGGCCGCCCAGAACATTTGTAGTTTTAAATTTACAGCGCCGTGTCATTTCTACATCTTCTCATGTCGATATTGTAAATTTGCACCCACACTGTCGGTTACAGCAGCTTCCAAGAACACGGGTAGCAGACAATCTTACTGGAAGTCAAAGAGGCTGATCGATATTTGCACACTGAGACTTGTCTGACCTTAGAGGAGTTTGTTCTGTCTGCATTCAGGTGAGGTTATCAGTAAAAATGCCTAGCCTGGTGTCATTTTTAGATCACTTCTCAGCTGCATCTAAATTTCAGCGAAGCTTCTATCTGTCTTTGTGGTCAGATTTCTGGGTTTACCTGAAGTTACTGGAATCTTTTTCCATATCTGAACTTTTTAAACGCCCCTCCTCTCTCTGTCAGTCTGTTGGAGTTTTTCTGTAGTTTTTCTGCTGTGAGTGCTCAGAAACAGTTGACCTTTGGGGTTGAACTTTCTGTCCTCCTCTCCACCTCTGGCCTCTGATCAGGGATTCCCAGCGTCTTCACAGCCCGTTAAGCCCTCCTCTGCAACGCCGTCAGCCCCCCTGTGGTTCCTCCTCCCATGCTGAGGTTGGCCCCGTCTCTGCTCATGACTCAGTGAGATGTTACCGTGGAAACCAGCTGTGGTGAGCTGTTCTTTACGGTCTCCACGATGAGAATCCAGACCCCAAAGATATTTCACTTCTAACCACACAGACAGGAGCACGCAGACCGCCGCTATCAAAAACATTTGTGTTGGAGACGTTTTCTCATTTCTGCAGAAGTGAAACTTTAAGATGAAAGAAAGAGCAGGATCCAGCATGAAGTCTGACCTTTCTGATGAAGCAGATTACTAGAGAGAAGTGTTCGAAATCTTAAATATGTGCTGATCTTCTTTTGGTTTGTGTGCTTTATGGGGCCAGCTCTGGTTTCCTGTGAGGAGTTTTTGAGTTGAGTGCCACCTCTGTGAAAGTTTAGAGTGAAAGCTCAGTTAACATAACATAATTGTACTATAGTTTTCAGAAGCTGATCAATGGATTTATATCTAGAAATAAGAATACAAAGTTATTATGACAGTGTACAAATATATGTCATTAAAACATTTTAACCTGTGTGCTCTCTGACAGGCTGATTTTATAAAAGTCCTGGTCAAATGATGGTAACGTTGCGGTGCAGATGGACTGTCCAGATTCATGGCTATCATCAGGCAAATCCATCTTTAAAACTTCAAGCTGATACACTTGTTCCTGGTCCGAGAATGACTGGACCAATCAGCATCATTTGAGGAAAAAGAGAATCAGAATCAGCTCTATTAGCCAAGTATGCTTATTTCCAATGTACAGGAATTAAACATTAATTTCAAAAATACAAACAAAAATGGAAGAAGTAAAAAAAATTAAGATTTAAATATGTATACTTTCTTGTTGGATATTTTTTTTCTTATACTTACAAGTCTGTGTGCCTTGATAGTTTGATTGCAAGATGTGCAAAGGGTGTGTTAGGGGTCAAGCCTGGTAGGGGGCGGGCCTTCCTGATCTCACAGCCAGCGCTGATTAGAGGAAGGGACTGCTTGACTGAGCTGAGGCAGGCATGTGTGCCCGAGTGGAACGAACCAAGGCCGAGAGCTCTGTTTGGAGCGAATGAAACACTGTTCCCCTGTTTATTTTCTGTTCTTGGGTTTATCTTTGAGTTTTGTTGTGTGTTTATTTCATTAGGGGCTGCACAGCTGTGACAGTGTCACCAAATAAATACATTAATAATATGAGTGTATTTGAACAAAGAGTAATGAATGGAAGGATGAAAACAGCAGGTCTTCTTTAAATAGGTCAAATGAAATATTCCCTGTATATTCAAGTGTATGGAATATGAGTCCCTGTTGTCATTTTTTGTGTATTAATATGTGGTTAAAATAATAAGATAACAGGACGAGTTAATATAAGGAGGATGTGTCGTGGGGGAAAGGGCGGAGAAGGAGAGACCCAGGAAAAGGACAAAGGAGCAGGCAGACCAAAAATCATAAGCCTAGGTTGAGAGATTAGGACCTGAAAGACTTAAAGAAAACGTAACGAGCTGTCCAGTACAATAAGTAAAAACATCAGAAATAACAAACCGGGTAGCCATTTACAAACGAAGACATTAAGTAATATTCCAGCACTTCTCTGTACGGACGCTGGAGTGTGCATCGGGAGTCGGACAAAGGAAACCTTTCCCTGTGGATTATGTTTCCTGGATCAGCTGAGATTGTCCCTTTTTGTAATTTTTTACATGAAGATTGGCCTTAAATATTATTTCCGCATAGGGCAACAATGAGCTCCATCCATTAGCAAGTTCACTTTATAGGAGGCTTAACTGGAGGCTTAACTTCAGTGCCTCAAACAACCAATTAGCACAGATTAACTTCATCTATTTCACATAAAAATAAGTTTGAACATGTTTAACGTGTAAAGAGGACTTTATCGCGGTGCCATGCAGCGCTGTGCCAGGCCATGGTGCACGGGTCTCTATGTGCTGGTATGTATGTGCGCATTCATGGTTTGCAAAATTGGCTCAACATCATTAACATAAATTCTGCCATCTCCTCTAAAGCATCTTCACACAGACACATTGGTGCTGCTGGTGGGAATGGACACACACTCTCAAGGCATTTATTATAGGCGTGTGCTTTTTACGCGGTACCATTTTCATGACGGTAATTAAAGCGATATCCTGGCCATTTTGTAATACGCCGGTATACGATCTGACCGCCCATTCCTACTGTCATCAGACATCACTGTCACGTGTCGGATCCAAAGCAGAGCGAGCTGGTTGAGGCGACCTCGCATTGTGGTCGTGAGGAGGAGCTACAGCAGGTAGACTCCACCTGCCTTACCTTGAGCTTGGCCGCCATATGCTATCCTGGCACGGGCAGCAGACACCTTGAAGCCCCAGACAAATGTCATATTTCCCAGACAGGTGCAAGACTGCTGACTAGACGTGATCAGAAGCAGGACAACCCCTGGCCAAAGTGAAGCCATGCAGGCTCACTTTGAGGGAGATTTAGAGCGTTAAAACTGATGAGCCAAGACAGGGCTGAGACGGTAGGGAGACACAGCCACACGCAGCGCACACACACAGTATGAAATTATGACAGTGTGAGGTTGAGGAGACCAAGCCACATCTGTCCACAAGCAAACACACAACCATCTGACGCTGCACATTAATGATTCCCATCTCTCCTAACCACTGAGTTATACAGTATATTAATGAAACACTGGAATCAGATCTCTGTTGATATTGGTACCAAACATAAGGTATCAGAGCTTAAATCACTGTGGTGCATCTCTACTTTGCTCCATGGAGTTTGTTAATTTTTAGAAAAAGCATGCAAACAAATAAACGTCTGGATAAAACCATGCTGTATGAAGAAAAATGCACGTCACTTTATTTTTCAGTTAGCCACTTTCTTTCTTTGTGGTTCTATTTTTTCATGTTTTTCAAGCAGAAAGGTTGATTTTTTTTTCAACAGCTGAGAGTTTAGCATGAAAAAGTGAATTTGAATTTCTCACTGAGGCGTGAGATTCAGTCTGAAGGGCCTCCGTGTTTGTGCAGCGGTGTGAGGGTTCCTGACGTTCGGCTCTGATGATCATCACAGCACTAACAGCCGCAAACATGAACGCCACACAGCGCGTAGGCAACCTGCTGCTCCTCACAGCCTCAGCTGGGTGTGTGTGTATGTGTGTGTGTGTTTGTGGGGGGGTGTTCTGAAACTACAGGGGAGAGGGAAACCCTCCTAACGCAGTCTGTGTGTTTTAGCATGCTTGTGTGTAGTGACACCAGTTGTCAGCAGCGTTGCGGTTGCAGGCTGTCAGCTTGCTGCAGCAGGTTGGGTGTCTGTGAGCTTTAACGCCCACATGGCGTCTTTATCAGGATGAAACTGTTTCACTGTTTCACTTCATGGGTCTCCAGTATAATGCACATGATTGCACAAAAACTCCACTCACATTTGCACAGAATATTTCCAGAATTTTTCAAGAAGAGCTGCAGGTGTGAAGGCAAACAGACGATTTTACTCAAGCTGTCTTCCTGCAAGCCTCGTGGTCAAATTTCCCTGAAAAGTCCAAAGCTATGTCGGGAAATAAGAGTAACTGACTTCCTGTTATACACATTAAAAAAGAGAAAATCAGGGGTAGATTGAAGATTATGGCACTTAGACTGCAGGAGGAGACGTTGTGAGGAGGATTGAGCTCTTTTCATGCACAGCTGAAGCTCCACCACTACTCTATATCCACATGCAGATTTTCTAAAACCAGAGTAGAGAAGAAGTACAGAAGAATCTGCTTTTGGTTCTTTGGAAACTTTGGAACTTCTCTTCTATATGTGTTTTGTTGTGTCTGATTCTTCTTTGTTTGTTGTTTATTAGCCACCTGGATTGGGTGTATGACTGCCTTTCTTTTCTTCGTTCCTAGTGGTGGGACTGCATCAGCGGCGGACGTAGTAATTTTGGGGCCCCAGGTGGACACAGGCATGGGGGCCCTCCACAGCCATGTTCTCCCCTTTTGAAATGCTTATTTATCAAAGAAAAACCTTTAAACTTCTTAAATCAGCAGTGATGTAGGGATATCTGGGAGTGTATTTTTTAAACCTTAGAATCGAGTTTATTTCGTTTGTAAGGGCCCGAGCACCAACCCAGGATCGCCGAGGGCCCTATTATATATGTATATATCATTTTTCTGGTGGAAGAATCGCTAACATGGGGCTTTAACTTGCTGAAAAACTCAACAAACTTTCCAGAAATTGTCCCCCTGTGGAAGTTTTGAGATTTTGGTGGAATCGTGCAAATCCATCAAGCAGGAGCCTCAAAGGGGCCCAAAAAAGCAGATGGGGGACAGGGTAAGAGCTACAGGCCTGAAAATTGGTACGCATATGCATTATCATTAGACGAGAGAAAAAGTCTCCTGGGGCCATTCTCTAAAATGTTCAGGAAGCACACTACAGACAGTTGAAGGTCAAATTTTGGCATATTCAGGCGATTTCACAAGTTTCATATTTCAACGAACTAGTCCGAGGGATTTCGTCTGTTTGACTCCAGAGTATTTTTGCTCTTATAAGACAACCTGGAGATCCAAAGCAGTGCAAACTGTGAGTTTTCATCATAGGGCGAGGCTGTTACCGGAGCCCAAACTTAAACTATTTTTTGTACATTTCTTACAGTGAAGATACACCAATAATGCCTACAACTTTCTAATGGTGATGCCGATCATCACCAAACTTTACTGGGATGATCACACATTGATCCTGAATACATGACTTCGTCACAGTGCCCCCTTCTCGCAATTGAACATTTCTGGCTCTAATTTATTTTTTAAATTTTCCCTTTAAATATTCACCCCCATAAACCATTCATTTTTATTATTTTGCAGTCTTCTAATGCTTTTATTATTTAGATTTTAAACTCTTTTAAATGTTATTTAGTTAAAGCTGGGATATTTAAAGAGGAGGTATTATACTTTTCGATTTTTAAAACATAAATATAAATTCACAATGTTGGGTGTCCATACTTCACGTATGTAAATTTTCAAACTGCAAGATAAACGTATGTGGTTGCTATCCTGGAAGTAGCGTGTAAACTGATGAAAACGGTTTGTTGGGAATCTCTCCAAGATATCCATGGAGCGAATTGATGAGGTCATCACAATAGGATCTCCTGACTGGTTCGTCCGTGCTGCCGGCAAAGCGGAACAGACCGCCCCCGCAACATGAACAGAGATGAATAAATACACCGCTAAATGCGGCGAGGGATAAGTCCACCGTTATCAAAGCCATTTAGTAACACAGTAATTAAACACTTACCAAACAGATCATCCTGCTCTATCCTTCACTGCTGCTGGTTTTCTTCCCCCTCTCTCTCCACTATCAGGGTCAGACTCCGGGTCTAACACGTACGGATGTATATCAAAGTTCGCCATATTTTCCTCAGTCGGACCGGTCCATTCAAAGTTTACAAGTACGTAAACACAGCCACATTGGAGGGGGCGGGCACAAAACATTGAGTCCTGCCCCCAGCCAGCCTCCGGAACATTGGCCAATCAGGTCCGAGGGGGCGTTTTTTTTTTTTTTTTTTTGGAAATGTCCAGACAGATTTCAAAATGTCTATTGGAAGACTGTAAATGGACCTCTGGTAACCAAATAACATTAGAGCTGTATGGATTAAAAGTTTTTATGTCTATTTCGATAAAAATAAATTCAATTTAAGCAAAGAAAAGAAATTGTTAAAAAATGTTTTCCTTTGTTTTTGGTCATGTTTTACTGAAACCTCCCATTAATTAACCAACATCACTTGTTTAACAGGCCACAGGATCATGTGGGAGCGCTTGTTTTGTTCCTCAGACTCTCAGAGACAAAGGCTGTTTTCAGTGGGTCATGAAGGTGGGCCAGGAAAAGAATATCTAAGCTATATGAAAGCCCAACGTTGACAGTGCATCCATACTTGTTTTTAAGCTCTTCTTGTAAATACAAGCATATTTTGGCCATTTTCTCAAGATTTTCTCTGACAGAAAAGTTAATTTCCTCAAGATAATCAGAATATTCCACTAGAAATTACCGAATAATCATGCTGCCTCTGTAAATGGAGTAAAATAAAACATGTGCATGCATGTCCCTTTGTACTAATGGGCTTTGTTAACATGTTTGATTTTTCCTGTCTTTGTTAAATCATTTTCTTCAATTTTAGGATCCAACTTGCACATTTTCTTTCATGAAATAAATTTGGTATTTTTAAAACTCGGTGCTGCACGGCGGCACGGGGATAAGCGCTGTTGCCTCACACAAGTAGGCTCCTGGTTCGCTTCCCTGTCAGGGCCTGTCAGGGAGTTTGCATGTTCTCCCTGTGCATGCGTGGGTTCTCCGGGCACTCTGGCTTCCTCCCACCACCAAAAACACGCTCATTATTTTAAATGATGACTCTAAAATTGGCCATAGGTGTGAGCGTGCCTCTGTATGTCAGCCCTGCCATTGACAGGCAACCAGTCCAGGGTTCCTCTCGCCCAATGACAGCTGGGATAGGCTCCAGGCCCCAGCAACCCCTAATGGGATAAACGGTATAGAAAATGGATGGATGGATGAATTTTTAAAACATTGCATTACAGATATTCATGAGGAGGTGGTGGTGGGTCTGGATGCTGGACTTGTAGAGAACTACTGGTCTTTAATATCACCAAGTTTACCTCATATTTCCTACTTTTAATGAGTGTTTTAAGGCTTTAAAATTCCTTCTGCACTGACTGGTGCAGAAGAAAGGGTTAAGTTGGGTATTTCTTCAAGGGGCCCCTTGTGCCCAACAGGTAAAAGCAGCTGATGAGAGCTGGCATGGGGGCGGTGGCTCTGGGACCCTGGAGATCCCTGTTCAGGAGGTTTGATGGGACTAATTGGACGTAACACTGACGAAGGAGGGTTCCCACCTGAAAAAGCCGGGGAAGTGCTGGCTGGTCATTTGTTCCCTGGTAACCATGAAGCTGTAAACTTGGTTATTTCTGCAGTAAAGGTGGATTTTTCTACAGGAGCCTGCCTCTAGTGGACACTGGAGGAACTTCATTCATCCCTGGATGTTGTCACTGAAAACGATTAGGATTCATTTGGTCCCATAAACACCCTCTCAGTCTGAGAGTTGGCGTGTTTACGTTTCCAGCCCACTCTCTGGCCGTTGGTGAGTTTGTGGAGGAAACGTTTTCCTGATGAAGCTTGTTCAGACGTCTGGTTTCTGATGGAAAGTCCTCAAACTCGTCCTGGACCACAGACGCTCTTTTCTTCAGAGCCAAGCTCCACCTGACGAGCGTTCCTCCTCGTCTGAGAGCGGATGGAGCGACCCCGGGGGACAGACAGCAGCACAAACACGGGGAGGAGGCTGACGGGTGGACCGAGGGGGGAGTAGTTTTCTGTTGTTGGAAAAAGAGAGAGGGAAACCCAGACACAAACATAAATATTGGCTCTGCCTTCAATGACTCCCCCCAAACATAAACACATCAGACATGGAAATCAGCGCAGCGTCTGCTGAAGTCTGGGAGAGTGAGGAAAGGGAAAATCATCACCACCAGTTTTCTAGTTTTGCTCTAAAAAGATGAATTAGCTCTGAAGATGAGAGAGAAACATCAGCTGTCAGACACCTGTCCGTCCGTCTGAAGTCAAAAATCTGGAAACCAAAAGAGAAACAGAAAAATTACAGCTGGAGAGAGAGTGGCGAGGAGGCTTTGACATCCATGTCAGACTGGGCGGATGACGGCTGTGGAACGGCTGCATGATGGCCGGATTTTCATTTCAGGGAGCGTTTAGTCGAGGCTTTCAGACTTTTGATTCTAGAAGTCTGGCCTGTTTTTCTCTTGAGCGGTGGACGTCTGTCAGACAAAACTGACAGCCGTGTTCACCTGCTTTAGCAGATGTGTTTGTCCATGTCAGTAGAATATACCACAGGGCAGATTAAAGCTCGGTCACACTTTTAGTTTGTGCTTTTCAAAGTAAAAGCCTGGCTACTTCTTTTGAGGAACTCACCTTGTTGGAATGCTTTTATTCTGAAATTTTCCAGGTCACTTGTCGGAAGATTTAGGTCGTGTTCACACCTGATAGTCTGGGGGACTCGGTCCGTTTTGGAACGGAAAGTGCAACATTGTTGGACCAAGACTGAACACCTACAACCTCTGCCTGTTAGGGGCGCCGTCATCACAAACAAACAGCGACCAAGAAGAAAGGCGGCATAGAAGAAGACGAAACGGAGAACTCCAGCTCCTTCCGCTGTTTTTTTTTCCACATAAACAATGGAAAAACATTGAATTATGCTGTCTTGGGGTTTCTGCTCTTGCACTGGGGCATAAGGAGCAGCCAGCGAGGTGGTGAGCTGTCCAACATGCCGTTCTTAACATGAGACAAATAAATAAGCACAGACGACGACGTGTTGCCATGGCTACACAGACGCCAAGCGAGGTACCAACAAGCGATTTGCCAAAAATAAGATTTTATTGTGCTTTTGGGCTAGACCTGTGTCTCAATAAGAAACTGATAGCTCTGATTTGTAAATCAGACACAGATAGTATGCTGTATTGGTCGGGCATGTAAGTGACAAAAAGGACACCAAACGCCTTTAAAACCACTCCATTAAAAGCCATTTTGTTGTGTTTTTATGCCTTCAACAATCAAAAAGCCGTAATTGAAGGCATTTTTTGTTATTCTCAAATGACAAAAGAGTACCACAGAAGAGTTCTGTGTCCTTTGGCTGAAACTACAGAGGACTAAAGCGGGCTAAAGTCAGACCAGCAATTGCTCTGTGAGAGCAGGAGTTGTAGTCTGTCTGCCTGTTAGCATCTTTATCACACATTAACTGACTTATTAACCACATTTAAGTGTTAAGATCCAACACAAAAGGATTGTGACGTCTCCAGTCACCAAACAGGACGGTTTGTCCAGTTTGACAGAGAGCACCCCCCCACGTACATCTGTAGTTTCAATCATTTCATGTTTTTGTGATGCAAGTATATTTTTATAAATGGCCTACATTATATGTTGATCTAACTGGCCACTGGATTTTTAGCTCCAATAACTGTTTAAGCGAACAGTTTCATGTTCTAAGCTTTTAAGCCCCTCATGAGCCAATCTTTTCCACTGACTGATGTTTACTTTAATTTAATGTGTCCCCCCAGAAAGGGGCGGGGCCAGCATCATTTGTGCAAAGTACTCAGAAGGGCTGCTCTTATCCACAGGGTGTAGCACGGGGGGGTACTTATTACCCGGGCCTGCAGTGGGAAGGGGCCCTTGAGAAGCCCACAATGAAAAGTGTGCCAGCTGTTATTGGGCGAGAGGTGGGGTACACCCTGGACTGGTCTCCAGTCAATCACAGGGCTGTAAAAAGCAGGATAAAAGAGTCAGAAACTGGACAAAAAGAAGTGACAAAAAGTGGGCTTAAAGCAGTAAAAAATGATTCAAAGTGGAAAAAAATGCAAATAAGGGCAATGAAAATATACAGACAAATGTAAAAGTTGACAATTAAAGCCACCTGTTTAAGTGCGGGAAACAAAATGATTAATGTGACTTACAATGGATCATTTCTGAGGTCAAAGTTTCCCTTTTTTAAGGTGTTCTGGGGGAATAATATTTCAAATGAAGACATTAAAGAGCCACAAATCATCACAAAAGAGCCACACACTGAGCATCACTGAAACAGAGTCAAATACAATACTGGGGGCCCTGCTCCTCCCTTAAACATGTCCAAATGGTCCAGCACTGCAAAATAAAAAAAAGTAAATTTGGTTAAAATAATGCTCATAAATGGGGAAATTATGGTTCAAAAATACATTAAAATGCAGTGATATCTGTAACATTTGTTGCTTGGCTAGCCGGTTAAGGGGGGCCCTGTGTAATATTCTTTCTAGGGGCCCTAAATCCTGAGCTACAGCCCTGCTGTACAGAAACAGAAAAAATCCCCATCTTCTGCCTCAGCTGAGTCAGGGTCTGTACTTTCCGTCTCCTCTGATGTCTCTTGTCTTTTCTTCTTGACGATAACGCCAGGATTATCAACTAATGATCAATAGTTATCAGATTCAACTCCAACAGAATACACTGTTTTGCACAGTTTCCTGTACACAGAGAACATGATGGGAAATAATAAAGTAAATAATCATATTGGCACAGAAATTTGAGGATTATTTCAAAAACTAGTTGGCCTTGATTCAAGTCTCGCCTCCACAATCCCAGGGAGGAAATCCAGACTGAAGTCGGGCTTTGGATCACCTGGTGTGCAGCCACTCTCAGACTCTGTTATCCCGTGACAGACGCAGGAGGAGGAGTGTGACTGACAGACACCATGCAAACGCCACACAGACACCGTGTCAGAGTTAACAGCGGCTCTCTGGTCAGGCTGGTGATGACATCACTCCTGGGTCTGCTCCCAGAGTTCCCTGCTGCTGGCTGACATCCAGACCTACATCTGCAGAGACCCCACGCTCCCACAGCGACGTAAACACCCAGACAGCAGTCCTCTTCTCTGTGAGTGAAAATAAAGTTCAGAACGTTCCAGTCACAGAAAACAATCTGCAGCTCACAAAAACACAGCTGCTCAGTGGAGTGAGGAGAGATTTCCTCCTGCTTCAGCTGCAAAAGTCAAAGAAACTCAGAACAAAGAGGCAGAGCTGCAATTCAAATAGACAAAACTGTGAAGTCAGAATTTTTACCAACATGCATCCTGATTAAGACATTTCAACAAAAGGTCATTTTAAAGTCCTGGTCATGCAGGTTTTAACTGAGTCTGGATGCACACGAGACTATCTCAGGCCTGTTTGCATCCAAATGACCAGGAGAGGAAGGGGTGGCCTGGTTCTTACAAAGATGATGGATTGGCCAGATTCCAAATCTGCCATCATGCAAAGCTTCAGGCTGATCTGCAGGACCAGTCAGCATCACGTGACGAGGAAGAGGAGAAGCTGCAGGTGTGGTTTAGCCTGTAAACTACGGTGCAGTTTCTCCTAAACCTTTACATCAGCTTCATTTTTCCAACACCTCTAGTTGGTGCATTTAGAGGATTATAAAGTTAATAATGAGCTGAAACTTTCCTCATCTCTGTGGTCTTCCATGTTTTCTAAAACATTAAGATTCAAAAACCATCTTTTGTCCAGCTAGTTGAAGGGAAATTAAAATGAATGCTCTTATAGTCAAACTCAGGTGAGTAATAAGGGCCAAAAAAATCTGTTGACTTTCAGTTTCTCTTTGTTTTTATCTCTGAGACGTGGTTTCTTCTGTGAGAGGTCCATACCAGTGGAGTCAGCCGTGTCAGCTGCTCAGGGCTGATGGACTGAGACTCACACATGCTGAAATGTGACCTTAACAGAGAGAGGAGGAGGGGGGTCCATGTGTCAATCTGGATCAGTTTGAAATTCTGCTCTGGAACAAGAAGAAACGACACAATCCTCGGACTGTAATACGGCGTAACAGTGAACTATGTCCAGCGTGAGACGATAAGGTCAAAGGTCATAGTGTCACAGTGGGAACGGCCAAAATTTCCACAAGTGTGTCTGTGTAAACGAATACCTCTATGCCGTTCACCCTCACCATTTGATTTGTTTGATTATAATTGTTATCCAAGTTTTTAGCATCAGATGTATTTAAACAGAAAGTGAGGGACAGGATAGAAATTTACGACTAAGAACAGGTCCATCCCTGATGAAGGTTATGAGCATAACTAAAACATGCAGGTCTAACAGAGTTAGGTGAAGTTGTGCTAAAATTACCTACTTCAGCTCCAAAGCCCAAGGGTAAATGAGGGTAAATGTACAGCAAAGAGTATTACTAGTGTACAGTAAGAAATTAAAAATAATTCTTTTGATCATTAAAGTTCAAATAACATAAATTGCAACCTGCTGCAGCTACTTCGCAATATGCTTCAAAACAAATTTTGTTCAAATTTTAAGTGTTGTTTTTTGTTCATTCCATACCATTATGGGACGGTGTTGCCTTGAGGCAACTGGCCCCAAAAAGTACCCTCAAATTTGTTTTTTTTTTTTTATTATGTTTATTTAGTCTATGACAAAAAACACCACAAAATTTTTTTTTTCCACCTGGCATCATATTACATACTATAGAGGGTTACAGTTTTGTTTTGTTTTTTGTAGAGAGAAAAACTATTGTGACCAAAAGTGAAAACCGGCTACTAAAATAACTACTGTCTCTAAGGACGCTCCACCACTGGACCGTAGATGTTTGGTTCGTGCATTACTGTAAACAGCTGCTCTAGTCCTTGAAAAGAGAAAGTTGAAGAAATTTGTACATTAATGAAACACATCAACGTAGCCCACCTGGAAAGCTGGAATGGCTTAAAACTGGTTAATAGTTTAATTTAATTTGGCTTTAGGTGTTAGAACTCATCTAGGATGGGTATGGGGACTCGACTTAGACTCAATTCAAGTAAAGGGGACTCAACCTGGGGTGTGTCCATTAAAAGCATGTTAAAGCAATATGAGGGAGAAAAGCTGTTAAAAAGGCACAGCTAGCCTCTTAGCCGGTGACTCATTCTTAGCAGCAGCTTGGCTGTAAGAGCATGTAGAGATACCAAGCCCCGGTCAGAGAGCTACAGAAGGGATGTTGGTGAGTTCTGTTATCAGGTCATCACTGATGATGGATCGTTCATGCAGAGGACTGATGCACAGACTGAAGTGGAGTCAGAATCTGAATGCACAATACAGCCGCTAAGAGCCTCAGAGATGATTGATAGCACAACATTAGAGCTGTCAGAGGAATATCAGCTGCATGTGAACAAAGTGAGCGCTAAGGTTTCACCGGGCTGTTTTTAATAAGACGAATGTTGTGGTGGGAGCCAGCAGGGTTCAGCCAGGTCACCGGTTATATCGGTGTTCCAGTGTTTTGTCCTGCTGGTGTCCTGTTTCATGTTCTGGTGTTTCTGAGGAGAGGAGGGGTGAGTCGGCCAGTCGGACAAGAAGAGAGGGGTGACAGATGAACAGGACGGGGGAGGATGGGGGGGGGGGGGGGGTGATTAAGCCAGCGTCTGACACCCAAAGCTCCTCTCGTGCTCTGGCAGCGACTGCTGTGGTCTGGAATCTGAGAAATGCTTCTGATGGAACAGAGAGTCTGTGAGCGAAGGATTCTGGATCAGAGAGGACAAAACAAAGATGTGGGAGTGGGGGGATACTCTGACACAAATTTTAGAAGCTTCTTGTTCAGAAGAAAAGAAGCTCTGTGTGATTCTGTTAAATAAGAATCTGACTTAAAGGAAAGGAAACATGTTAAAGGGGAGTGGGAGGGCTCTGAGTGTTTTCACACATGTACCTCTCAGAAGTTCCAGAAAAATTCAGGCAGGCTGTCTCTAAAATCTGTCAAACATGCAGCTCATGGTGGGGATTTTCCACTACAGGACAAGAAAGGGGGCCATGCCCTACAGAATGAATGGGATGTGGCACTGATAGCATGGAGGCTTTCTCTGTGCAGAGGCCGCTGTCTATGAAGTAACTTGTAGTTTGACCTGTGGCTCCTTTTCCGCATGTCATTACCCTCTCTCTCCCCAGTTTCCAACTCGGTCCACTCTTCATTCACAGTTAAGATCCTTCAAAAGGATGAAGCAACGTCTGAGGTATCTAGACTGTTTATTATGAGGCTGATGGAGAAAAGTGTGGCTGAAGTTTTCAGATGTTTGCATTCATACATGCAGCTCACCTTGGAAATGTAGAGAAGTTTCTAGAGTTTTAACCATGTGTTAAACGTTTAACATGTGACGGTCTGTTTCCTCTGGCCCGCCTACACCTGGAGCATGAGGCATGTTACTGGATGATAATTCCCATGCTGTAATATGTGTAGTGCACATTTTGACACGGAAAGTTTAGAAGGCTTGACACAGCAGTATTAAAATCTGCAAGTTTCCAGAAAATCCCCAACATCTCATTTACAAGATGCTTATGCTAGTCAACACGTGTGTTATGGTTTGAAACGTGACTGTGTTTACTGGTGACTTACAACCAAATTAGTTGATAAAAACAGAATACTCTTGAACGTGGCTTTGTGTAGTCTGATGAGCACATTTTGATGAAAATCCAGAGAGGTTTTAGAAAAAGGAGAGTTGTGATGACATCCCTGCTTTTTTAGATTTTAATATCTCTTCATGCGTACAGAGAAGGGCCTCTTTTATCTCGTTCTTCACGAGTTTCTCTGTCTGTGAGCACCCTTAGGTTGGTGATTCAGCTCATTGGCTGGAGTCACATTCATGTTAAATAAGATCATTATCTCTGCTACCTCCTGTTACTCCTATGTTTCAATCAGAAAACTCGAACACAATTGTAGACCAGATGTGTGGTAGTCTAATGTCAACACTGGTGCTTCCACTGTCCACTGAAGTGACGTCATGGTAGTCGCATCTTCAAAAGTTCCATTTATTGGTAAAGTTGGCACTCCAAACGCAAAAATGGTGCAAATGAGGAAATCATTTGTATCATTACAATAAAGGCTTTGTAGTGTTTCCTTCCTCATTGGTAACATTTTTGTGTTTGGAGTGCCTGCTTTTCTCCTTTTGTTGGACAATTCTTTCCCTGTTTACCAAGAGCACCCAATTTTGGTTTACTATTGAAGCATCTGCGTCACACTGAGCAGCCAGTCAACCCCCCTCCTTTGTTCTCTACAAAGTAGGGTGCATGTTTGGGATGTGCCAAACCAATCCTGGTATGGGATATCAGTCCCGTCCTGACTAGTGTTGCTAGATCTTGTATGGTTGACGATGGACAACCCACTGAAATCGAGGTCAAAAAGAGATCCGAGTTCACTAGAGCAGGGGTTCTCAACCCTGGGAATTGTGAGACACTAGCTACTTTCACACTGCTTCTCTTTTCTGTGTCTGTTACGCCATCATTAAAACAAAGAATAAAGTGGATTAACTGGAGAGACTGCGAGGTTAGAGTGCTGATACCACTCTGTACAGGAGAGTGGAGAGCAGACACATCTCTGCTCACAGCAGCGTCTGAAAAGTGCCATGATGTGTTCAAGTGAGCTCGGTACTCTGAAGTTTCCGACCTCTGACGTAAACATGTGGGCTGTGACACTGCTTAAAGTCGGACCTCCAACTCAGAAACATGGAGAAAAAAGGTCTATTGGATCTATCTATATTGGCTGAATCTCAAACTCCTCCCTAAACCCTGAGCCCTGAGCCCTCATTGACTTAACTGACTGCACCTGGAAAGTGATTGAGTGAGTGAGGCTGCAAGGGCTCAAAGTGGTAGAAACAGGAATGGGACAGCCTTTTGTTTGTTTTATTGTTGACAGTCGGCATCTTGCAGAGCTTAAAACAAAGATAAAAACAAGCGTGCCTCACCTATAGACCTATTCTCTCAGTGGATGAAGGCTGTTTTATATCATATATGCACAGGAAAAATACTTCTTTTTTTGCAATGTCAAGTCCTTTTGCACCCTCCATGTTATGTGTTTACAATTTCACCCTTATTTCTTCACTTTTGTAGCGTTTAATAGCGGGCATCCCCTGAAAATCCCCGTCATACGTCACAATGCAATGAACTATGGGTAATTCCCTCACGCCAGGTCTGCAGAGATGCCCACTCATGGAAAGGGTGCATGAAGGGCTCAAAAAGTCAATGAGAGATCCCTCACGTACTTTATGATTTGACAGTGGGACAGCCCTAAACCCTCATGGACTTAGCGGGAGCACGCCTCAAAGTCTGAGTGTGTGCGTGTGGACATTGGGATTGGGCCTTTGTCTATTTTTCTTGGAATTATTTAACTAGTACTTCCCTCAGTGAACCTGATGTAAAATGTGACTGCAGACATGCTGTTCAGCCTGCTCACGTTTCTTCATTAAAGTAAAAAATAAAAATAAAAAATTAAATTGAACTCCAGTGTTAATATCAACCCGATCATGTTCCTATTTGTCCCTTTTTTAAGATTATTTTTGGCTCTGTGTACCTTTTTTGATAGGGGAGGACAGCTGATAGAATTGAAAACAGGAGAGAGAGGGGAGATTCAAACCTGGGCCACCAGCGTACATGCCTTAGACTGCGAGGTCATCTGCATCTGAGGCCATCAGTAGTTTATGCACTTAACATATCACTCTTGTAATTAAATATTTGCTTTTGACGGAACAAGGGAGAAAAGCTGTTAAAAGTGGCAGTACCAACCTTCTTCACTGCACAAGCTCAGGGTAAAACAGTGCACTGGGTGACAAATGAGAGAGGGGGAGTGAGTTCCACATAGCTGGAGAAAAAAAAGGAAAACATTTAATCTGATGATGTGTCCTGATGCAGGTCAGTTTACCGGTGAAGTGAGTGAACAACACTGCAGACTTTAGTCTCTGTTAACAGGCTGACAATCTCCAGAAAAAAGCTCTATGTGTTCAGTACACAGTGATGTGTGTGCATCTGCTCCTCATCCTCACTTCTCCAGCTATTGTAGATCATGTCTGTGACACATGCTTCATCCTCACTGCTTTCTGTCATTGAAAAATAAAAGAGCTGTAGCCAAAACTTTAATTTAATAGCCAACTTGTTCAAATATGTCAGGTTTATATCATACAAGTTTCGGGCCTAAGCTCTTTTTGCCCATTTTAGCCATTTTTGTCCTGCTTTTGCCCTTTTCATTAGTTTTAGCCACTTTTACCCTGCTTTTTTGCAGTTTTCCTCCTTTCTTTATCACTTTTCACCCCTTTAAGCTGCCTTTTTACAGACTTTTTGCCCATTTTAGTCACTTTTCACTCAAATTTTGCTGCTTTTTGACCACCAGTAACTCAACTTTTTGTGATTTTTCCTCCATTTTTGCCACCTTTCATTGCCACTTTAACCCATTTTTGCCACTTTTCGCCATTTAGATTGTAGCTCTCGCAAAGGCATTTTTCACCAACTTGGCTCTTTGGTTGAGTAACACTGTGCTAGAGACTGAAATGCTGTAGTTTGGATATTTCTACAGACCAAAGCTTTTTCCATTTTGCTGTTGTTATTTTTGTGATTCTGATTTTCCCATCTTTTATTCAAACACTCATGGGTAAAATTGGCCTGTGTTATCAGCTATTATGTCCTTAAAACCTTTATTATAAACATATCCTGTAAAAATAAAAAGCCAGAACAGTGTGAGGATGTTTTTTCAGCCTCCCTGTGTGAATATTTCAATCATTAATCTGTGGTGTTGTTTCATTATTGAACAGAAATGTAGATAAACCTGTCCCTGTGTATGTGGAACCACTCCCTCTGTTCCTGCTTAGTCAGCGAGGCAACACTGCCACCTACCGGAGATAGAGGAGAACAGGGAGATTTTAACAAGAGGTAATAGGAGGACATCTAGAGGTGGAGACAGTCACTGCACCAAAAAGACCCAAAGGAGTAAAATAAATCTGTGAAAAGTGATTTTATTTGATGTGGAAGAAGGCACTGGACATGTGGACTAAAACTAGTCTGCTAACAGAGAAGTGCTTTATTTTTTTGGTGAGTTCTGTGTGTCAGCTTCAGCATTTATACAGCTCATTCATGTTAAACTAGAGAACATCTGGTCTCATTGTTAGGCTTAGGGTGAGTTTAGGGCTCTGTCTACTTCCTGGATCAGATCAGGGCTGGGTGTAGCGCAGGTACTTCTTCCCAGAAGGCAGCTCTTTGGTGTCGATCCCATTGGGGAAAAGAGCGGCAGCTTCAGCGTCGGACAGAGTGGGGATCACCATCACTTTATCGCCAGGCTGAAACACAAACCACAAACATGGAGAGATCAGCAGAGAGCAATGAGGAAGAAGACTCCAAAACCCAGTAATGCCCAACTGCAGCAGCGGGTACCGTACAAACCATGCCCCCTAAAAAACACGCTCCTTACAAAACACGCTCCCTACAAAACATGCCCACTTATGCCATTTATTTTAAGGTTAACTTAGATTAATTTAAATAGGCCTTAATTAGCTTTAGGTTAGGTTTAACATTTTACATTTCACTGGTTAGATTTAGGGGTAGCTCATTGGGCTACTCCTGTTTAAAACTTTCAGTTTTAAGGTGTATGTTTTAATTAGTTAGCTTCCTGGGGTTAGGTTTAGCATTTAAATTCCACTGGTTAGGGTTAGAATTAGTTCATTGTATGGTTCGATGGGGTGTGTTTTGTAGGGGGTGTGTTTTGTACGGAGCGTGGTTTGTAGTGGCTGTGACTGCAGCTAGACCCTTCTCCCAAAACCGCTGGCTCTCTGTTCGGGTCGAGGCAGCTTCATACCACCAGAATTTATCCTTTTCATCCACCAAGTAGTGATTTATGGAGTACATCCTGCACTCTCGGGCAGGGCTCCCATACTTTTTCAGCTTAAAGGGATATTTCAAATGTTTTGAAGTTGGGCCATATTAGGTACGTAGAAGCAGTAGTGGCATTAGCCTCCAGTGATTTTAGTGAGCACTGCTCCTTTAAGAAGGACTCTGGTTGTACCAGCCAGGAAGCTAGGCTATACAGCGTTACAGATGGGTACAGTTTCTCCAGAAAATTAGCAAGTTTTTGGTAAAAATTAGCCTCAATACAAAGTTTGCTCAAACATAAGCACTACTGAAAACTATTGAAATGAAGCATTTTATTTTTTACCCAGAAAGCCTCTGTGTTTTTGTCCCTATTTTGCAATGCAAGAGCACGTAAGAGGTAGCCAAAGTCTGCATTGCAAAATGGTGAGAAAAACACAGAGGCATTCTGGGTGTAAAATAAAATGCTTCACTTCAAAAGTTTTCAGTAGTGCATACATTTGAGCAAACTTTGTTTTGTGGCGCAGTTTTACAAAAACTCGCTCAATCCTGCAGAAAAGAACAAACCCATCTTTAACACTGTATAGCCTAGCTTCCTGGCCAGTACAACCAACGAATCCTTCTTAAAGGAGCAATGCAAACTGAAACCACTATTACTCTATTGCAACCTCAAAAATATTGAAATATCCCTTTAAGACCTGACAAAAAGTTTGCACACTCGAACGTACAGAAATAAATCATTTATACCCATTAACATCTACATATTAGGAGTTTAAAAAATCTCCACTGGCTGTTGAGCTATTTTATGTTTTGTTTTGACGACAGTATCTCTGATGTAGTTTGTTAAATTAGGCTTTGGATTCATGAGCTCGATGTGAACCCCTTAATGCTCTGGTTTCTTATCGGGCATCCAAAGACAGTCATAAAGGTGTTTGAGTTTACCTTCCAGTCGACCGGCGTGGCGACCTTCTTCACGGCGGTGAGCTGCAGAGAGTCGATGACTCGGAGAATCTCGGGGAAGTTCCTCCCCGTGGTGGCCGGGTAGAGGATGGACAGCTTCAGCTTCTTATCGGGGCCGACCACAAACACCTGCAGCAGGTAGACACCATAACCTCAGTATGGACATAATCCTTACTATTAGAACAGGGGCGTCAAAATCATATAGAGTCCGGGGCCAGATGTGCTCCAATGAGAAGTCCTGAGGGCCAGACTATTTAGGCCATGAGTGTGAAAGTCAATTGCGATTTTGAACAAAGTCAACATTTAAACATAAATTTTCAACCTCATCTTCACCATTAGTAAAATATGAAAAAATATAAATAACACTGATAATAAATCATTCTGAGATGAAAAAAAGTAAAAATGATAAGTTTAAAGGTTCAAAGTCCAAGAACAAGTCAAACTTATTAGTCCAAAAGGTCAAAACATGAAATTTAAAGGCAAAATAATGTTTTTTTAAAGACAAAAACATGAGATGGAAAGTCAAAATCACAAGTTTAAAAGGTAAAAATATAACTTAGAATTTGGAACTTTGAGCCTTGAAAGTCAAAACATGAAAAAAGTCAAAATCACAAGTTTAAGTCAGAATTGTGAGATGCAAAATTGAAAATATGAAATGACAACATTAATTTCTTTTCCCACCTTCCTGACTTTTATCTAACTTCTTTCACCCTTTACTTTTTCAGGTTTTTATAATTAAACAAGGATATTTTTAAGTTTACATTTTAAACGTGTAAAGTTCACACGTTTACTGGAGGAAATCTGCAGACCTCGTACTGGTGGTCCAGTTATAATAGAAAGATCTTACGATCTTGCAGGCAGGAAACAACTGTACCACGGGCTGGATTTGACCCCGGGCCTTGAGTTTGACACCTGTGTGGATGTTTCACAAGTGTGTTTTTGTGCAATTTAAAGCAGTGTTAATTTCATTGACTAAAACGATGACTTAAACTAGTTGTCACCTTTTATCCATCAGAAAGACTAGAATAAGACCAGCCACAAACAAATCTTTGATGACTAAAAATGACTAAAAGTAAGTTTGATTTTCTTCAAGATGACTAAAACTAGACTAAAATGTAATTTAGTTTTCAGACATTCAAAATCAGTGATATTTCTCCACTGTGGGTAAATCTGTCAAAATGCAATGCATCTATATCTATTCTGTCTCTCAGCTGTAGAAAGCAGGGACCCAGGTTTGGCAGATTGCACAGAACACACAAAAGTGATGTAGTACCAGATTTAGGCGAGAAAATAAATGCTTGGACTAAATGTGAGGACTTTTTATGGACTAAACCTAGACTAAAATGTTTTAGAGTTTTCGTGGACTACAACTATCAAGGGTAGAAATTACTAAAATTTGACTGAAACTGAAAGACGTCTAAGAAAAACACCTGCCAGAAACAACACTAGTCTGCAGGAGTTTTCTTGCAGTTTTCTTCTATGACGTAGATATACAGTTAAATCCACAATTCCATGGGCAAGCACACAATTATTATTTTTTATTTGTATTATTCTTTATCATTTTTTATTATTATTTACATGTACCAAAATGAATTTGAAATCAAATAATCAAGATATAACTAAGAAAATATGGTTTTAAATATATTATTTTTTTAATCCACAGCCATGTAGTTACACGCTTAATTCCATATTTCAATGAAAGCCTTAAATTAGAGCTTGAAGTCTAAAATTCAGTTAGAGTTGGGAAATTAATCGAAAAATAATTGAAACCGACATTTGGAGCCTCTAACCAACATAAACCTGCTGTGTCAATTATTTCAATTTTTTTCCCCTTTTCTTGGAAAAATTTGACTTTTTACGAAAAAACAATTTCATTTCAGCTGATGTGTGTTTTGATTTCAAATGTTTCAATAAATAACCATAAATTGTTCATCTGTGCCTGTTCTTTTCAGTTGTTTTATTATACAAATATTTACAGAGCAAACAGTCGGAGGTCGGGGTTGGAATAATCATTCATTAATCATAATCAAGGTGAAAAGTTCAATCAATTGTGATTTTGAATTTTGCCATAATCGCCCAGGCCTAACTTCAGTCCCATCTAGATTGTTTTATTTCAAATCTGTTGTTAAATAAAAGCATGATGACATAGGTGTCTTTGTCCAAATAATTATGGACCTTACGGTAGTTTTCAGTGCTAATTGATGATCTTGACAACCATAATCAGTAGTGGTCATTACTCTGCATTTCTCATCAGTATTAATTTACCGAGGTAGCTAAAAATAAATAAACGTACAAGTTGAATTAACTCGTCCAATGCCTCGTTTCATTTTGATGCAGATGATACTGTTATTTATTGCTGTTAAACAATGATTATTCAGGCTTTTGAGTCTTTACAGTCTGCTTTTATTGTAGTTTAATTGTGCACAATCAACTCAATTGTGCACATCTGTGGCATATCTCTCTATATAAGTACACAGACTGCGCTGAAGCGTCAGCATAAGCGTCAGCCCTTGTGGAAGCCCACATTGGGTGAAGCCCACATTGGGTGAAGCCCACATTGGGTGAAGCCCACATTGGGTAAAGCCCACATTGGGTAAAGCCCACATTGGGTAAAGCCCACATTGGGTAAAGCCCACATTGGGTAAAGCCCACATTGGGTAAAGACCACATTGGGTAAAGACCACATTGGGTAAAGACCACATTGGGTAAAGACCAGCGAGTCTACCTGTGCGAGTCCACCGAGCAAGGCCACCGACAGGCAGCACTGCCTCATAACAGTCTAACGCACCTCAGTAGTCTAACGCAACATGTGCAACCAAAAAGTCATATAGTCATATATGGGAACAGAAAGAAGCACAATAGTTACAGAAAACGAAACCTGCATAATCTATCCACTTTGCAGAATGCCTCTTTTCCACAACCTTTTATCACAGTTGGCCTCTGGAACTGCCAGTCTGCAGTTAACAAAGCAGAATTCATCCATTCCCTCACTAAACTGTCTGACATTCAGGTCCTAGCCCTGACAGAAACTTGGGTCCGTCCTGAGAACACTGTAACACCAACTGCTCTATCAGTTGATGCAGTGTTCTCTCATACACCTCGCTCTTCTGGCCGAGGAGGTGGCACAGGCATTATTCTTTCTCATAGCTGGAACTTCAGCCAGTTCAAACCCTTGGACAATAACACCTCATTTGAATATCATGCAGTACAGGTCACTGCCCCAATAAAGGCTTACATGGTTGTGGTATACCGCCCACCTGGGGGTCACCTAGACAACTTTATTGTGGAACTGGACATGTTACTCTCAGACATCCCTGATGATGGCACACCATTGGTTGTCATGGGTGACATGAACATCCACTTGGATAGAGCCCAGGCTACTGATTTTATTTCACTACTGTCCTCCTTTGACTTGAAACTGGTTCAAACGCCTCCTACACAAAAGGCTGGTAATACACTGGATTTGATTGTAACTCGCAATTGCTCCACGGCTAATTTGAGTGTAACACCACTTCACCTCTCTGACCACTACTTCATTCAGTTCTCACTTGGCTTACCTGAACTTCAACAATCTACTACTCAGTTAAGATCATACCGCAGAAACCTTCGGTCACTTGACCCAACACAGCTGTCTGACGAGGTCTCAGCTGCACTAGCCTCATGTAACGAGTCCTTCACACTCACTGTTAACGAGGCCACAGACACATTCTGCTCCTCACTGACCTCCTCTCTGGACAAACTCTGCCCTCTGGTGTCTAAGCCTATTCGAAATACTCCACCTTGTCCCTGGCTCACTGAGGTCATCAGAACCCAAAGGGCAGGGCTCAGAGCGGCAGAGAGAAAATGGCGTAAATCCAAACAAACCACTGACTTGAGTGCCTATCAGCAAAAACTGTCCTGTTTTACCTCTGCTCTAAAATCTGCTAAGAAGGCGTTCTATCAATCAAAGATCTGTGCTGCCACTGATGCACGCAAACTCTTCTCTGCTTTTAACTCGCTCCTCTCTCCTTCAAACCCACAACCCTCCAGTATGTTGACTCCAGACATGTTCGCCTCCTACTTCACTGACAAGGTTTCTACCATCAGCAACCAATTCTCTGAGCCTGTCCAACTCAGTTTTCTGCCACCAGCTAGTGTTGCATCACTTAGCTCATTCTCTCCACTAAGTGAGAGCGAGGTCACCAGGCTTCTGCTTGACTCTAAGCCCACAACCTGTCCCCTCGATCCGATACCATCACATCTCTTGCAGGCGATTGAGCCCACAATCAGCCCTGCTGTGAGTTGTATCATTAACTCCTCTCTGTCCACAGGTGTTTTCCCAGCTGCTTTCAAGCAAGCGCGGGTTACACCACTGCTCAAAAAACCCACTCTCAACCCAGCCCTGGCTGAAAATTACAGGCCGGTCTCACTTCTCCCATTCCTATCAAAAATACTGGAGCGCACAGTCTTCAACCAGCTCTCAGAACACTTGCAGAACAATGATCTACTTGATCAGAATCAGTCTGGCTTTAGGTGGGGCCACTCTACTGAAACTGCACTTTTGTCTGTAACGGAATCACTTCGCTTGGCCAGAGCAGCTGGTCAGTCCTCAGTTCTCTTACTGCTGGATCTGTCCGCTGCCTTTGACACAGTAAACCACCAAATCCTCCTCTCCACACTCTCTTCACTTGGTATCTCAGGATCTGCCCTACAGTGGTTTAAGTCCTACCTCACAGGGAGATCTTTTAGAGTATCATGGAAGGGAGGAGTGTCTAAACTGCATGGCTTATCAACAGGGGTGCCTCAAGGGTCTGTGCTTGGTCCCCTACTTTTCTCAATATACACCACCTCACTTGGTGCAATCATCCGCTCCCATGGCTTTTCTTATCACTGCTATGCAGACGACACACAGCTATTCCTGTCCTTTCCACCAGATGACACAACTGTCTCAGCTCGGATCTCATCCTGCCTTGCTGATATTTCTAAATGGATGAGGGAACGTCACCTTCAGCTCAACCTGCCCAAAATGGAGCTCATTATCATCCCAGCCAGTCCCACTGTGGAACCGCAGATCAGTATCCAGCTTGGATCAAATAATCTCTTGCCCACTAAGTCAGCCCGGAATCTGGGTGTCATGATTGATGACCAGCTAACCTTCAAGCTCCATGTGGCCTCGATTGCTCGGTCCTGCCGTTTCGCCCTCTACAACATCAAGAGGATCAGACCCTACTTGACAGAGCATGCTACACAACTCCTGGTACAGGCTCTTATAATATCACGTATTGACTACTGTAACTCATTACTGGCAGGCCTACCTGCATGCACAGTTATACCTCTGCAGTTGATCCAGAACGCAGCAGCACGTCTGGTCTTCAACCAACCCAAGAGAGCTCATGTCACGCCTCTTTTAATCTCTCTACACTGGCTTCCAGTTGCAGCTCGCATTAAATTCAAAACTCTAATCATTGCTTACAAAGCAGTAACTAAAACTGCTCCTGTTTACCTGGAGTCCCTCATCCAGGTCTACACCCCTTCTCGCCCACTACGCTCAGCCAGCGAAAGGCGCCTGGTACTTCCAGCACATCATGCTCCTAAGTCACTAGCTCGACTCTTCTCCTCTGTTGTCCCTAAATGGTGGAATGAATTACCCAACTCCATTCGATCTACAGACTCCCTGTCTACTTTTAAGAGAAGGCTAAAGACCCAGCTCTTCAGAGAACACTTTGCACTTAGCTAGGCAATTCTCTACTGTTGTCCCCAGTAGTAGATTGAGTCTCAGCCAGACTATTCTCCACTGCTGTCCCCAGTGGTTGAATGAGTTTCCCAACTATAGTTAGCTCGCACTGTCCTGCTCCACTTCTGGGATTTCTTTGCCCAGCTCTTTGGGAATGATCCAGCACTTGGTACTTGGTAAATAGTTGTTGTGACGTCTAATGAATGGCGATTAGTGATCCCACATTTTCCTTGATTCATTGTTGCTGTCTAATAACAAAAAAAAAACATAAAAACAAAAAAACTAAAAACAAAAAAACAAAAAAAAACAAAAAAAAACAAAAAAAAACTACATAAACAACGTATATTTTAGGTACTCTGCCTTAAACTCTACACGGCAGCACTTGCGTCCAATTGGACCTGAAGCACTTGATGGCACTTACTGATGTTGTTTCTTCTTGTCTAGATCATTGCTTGTGTTGTTCTTGCTCTCAAATGTACGTCGCTTTGGAGAAAAGCGTCTGCTAAATGACATTGTAACATTGTAACATTGTAACATTGTAATCTTGTCTGCAGGAACTTCAAATGGTTCTAAATACAGACAAAACCAAACTCATGGTATTTTCTAATAAAAGTGAGAAACCAAGGAACATCCCCTCAATCTTAACTTTGCCAGGTGTCCACTGAGCTAGTCTCCAACTGTAAATATCTGGGTTTTCTTATTGATTGTGGGCTCTAGTTCAAAGCACACAATAGTTTTGACTCTGACTCTGATTTACAGGCTTACTTGACTTGGTTCCTGCTTACCTAGCTACTCTTCTTCAGAGGACTAAAGCCATTATGCTTTGCATTCTTGTGACATTGTTCATCTGCTTGTTCCTCATGTCAGGACTGAAGAGGGGAAAAAGCGTCCACTTTTGCTGCCCCTTATGCATGAAGTATTCTCCAGAGTTACTGAGCTCATTTCTCTTGAAGCCTTTGGTTTCATCTTAAATAACAGGCATCGTGAGACCATGAGACAGTGCCTGTGTTTAGAAATTGTTCCAGCACTTTATCTGCAATTACCATCGCCTTACCAAATTATCGTTTATTTTAGGGGTTCCCAAAGTGGGCCATGGGCCGTGGGCCCCGAGGGCGTGGCATCATGACCAGGGTGCGCAACAAGGCTAAGTAACACCAGCTAATATTTTCAGCTCTGCAGAAGAGGAGCAGTTCATATATGTCACCTCAGACTCAACAATGTTATTGCAGTCAAGTCCAAGACATTGGCCCACTCCCAATGTCCACACGCACACACTCACAGACTTTGAGGCGTGCTCCCGCTAAGTCCATGAGGGCTTAAGGCTGTCCCAGTCAAATCATAAAGTGTGTGAGGGATCTCTCACTGACTTTTTGAGCCCTTCATGCACCTTTTCTGTGAGTGGGCATTTCTGCAGACTTAACGTGAGGGAATTACCCATAGTTCATTGCATTGTGATGCATGACAGGGATTCTCAGGGGATGTCCACTGGTAAACGCTGCAAAAGTGAATTGAACAGAGTGATACTGTAAAGAAAAAATATGGAAGGTGCAAAAAGGGGTGGATGTTGCAAAAAGGAAGTATTTTTCCTGTACATATATGATATAAAACAGCCTTCATCCACTGAGAAAACAGGTCTATAGGTGAGGCACGCTTGCTTTTATCTTTGTTTTAAGCTCTGCAAGATGCCGACTGTCAACAAAAAAATCAAAGGGCTGTCCCATTCCTGTTTCTACCACTTTGAGCCCTTGCAGCCTCACTCACTCAATCACTTTCCAGGTGCAGTCAGTTAAGTCAACGAGGGCTCAGGGCTCAGGGTTTAGGGAGGAGTTTGAGATTCAGCCATTGTCAGCATTTTGATGTGAGCAGAAAAGGACTACCTTCTGATAGGCAGGAGAACCCTGGCCACACTTCCTTTTTGTAGTATCCTTACTATGTGAGATGGGGTTATCTGTTGTTTCCACAATCAAACCCCCCCCCCCCCCCCCCGAAAAAAAAATAGAAAACAGTTAAATTTTTAAATTTGGACATTAAAAATCATCTGAGTGGCAGTTTCACAGCTGCACCCAAGACTGAAAAATATCTGTAGCACCAAAGCCCACACTGTAATTGTGGCAGGAGTGTGAGTCAGATATTTTAAAAAGTTTTTAAGGCGTTATTTTTTTTCAAATTTCTCTGGTTTTATGTACATTCTAACAGACAGTGAAAGGAATTTGTTGACAAAATTCATGACGAACAGTGTGTCGGTCATACGTTTACATATTCTTTCATGTCGATAAGTATGGCGAGGGGGAATCAGGACATGTTTTCATTTGCCAAAGGGGAGCCTAACAGAAAAAGTTTGGGAATCATTGTTTTATTTTAACATAGTGCTGTAATCCATCTCTGAAACGTATTATTTATTGTGACGTGTGCTGCCAACCTCTAGGCCAGGTCACCCTTTTAAAAGAGATCTCCATCTCAGTGGGTCTTTATCTGATCAAATAAAAAAATAAAAGGAAGGAACTGATGATAGTAAAAGCTATCATCAAAGGTAGTAAAGATTTACTCATCATGGTTGCAAAATTACACATGATTAAAATTCAGTAAATGAGAATAAATCTCCACTAAAGAACATATGGTAAAGTCATTCCTACTTCCTTTTTTAACTGTCATTGACCTGGTACAGTAACACTCTGCCAAATTATGTGTAATTATCTTAAATATATTTTTATGGCATCTGGTTTTCTGCTCCGTTACCACAGCTAAGGATCGTATAGAACATGGGTGTTAAGTTCAATCACAGCAGGGGCCGGATTCTAGATTCAGGACTAACCTGAGGGCCTAACAGGGTCAACATTTAACCATAAACTCTCAGCCTTGTTTCACTGGTAATAAACATGAAAAAAAAAAACAGAGTTAAAAAGAGAAGTTTAAAGGCTCACAATCTGAGAAAAGTCAATTTATTAGTTCAAAGAAGTCAAAATCATGAGTTTTAAAGGTCAAAATATGAAATACATTTTTTAAATCATGAAATTAAAAGTCAAAATATGATTCAAAATTTTAAATTGTCATCTTGCGGGCCGGATTAAACTGTTCCACGGGCCAGATTTGGCCCCTGGGCCTTGAGTTTGACACCTGCGATGTAGAACGTTTCTGTGGCACAATGAAGGCAAAGATGAAACCAGAGTGAATTTAAATCCATTTTGGGACGTTTTTATGGAAGTTATCTCTTGTCTTTTCTCTACAGGTGAGCTTCAGCGGCCTCGCTGGACTTTAAAATGGTTTTATTAATGATGGAGACAAACACGGCCCCTCATAGATAAATATGTATTAATCTTTTTTTATTATAGGTGGAAAATCCAACAGATGTCAGCTGTTAGCTTTATCAACATCATAAAAACTTTATGTAGACAGGCGTGGTTGAACTCAATCTGCTATATTTACAGGTGTGGTTAACTTTTACCTGTCCTATCAGAAAGTGGGTCAGATTTTATCTGCATTATACAAACTAGTTTGGCGATTTTATTCTCCCTATCAGCAGGCGTGGGACTTTTTATCCCCTCTAATCTGTATTATCTCAGAGCAGCTGCACAGACTCACTTTTAATTGTTGATAAATTGACTAATTAGAGAATAGGATACAATAAAAGGTCAGAAAATGACGGCCACAGAACAAATACTTCTGCTCAATTACCTACTCTCAGATAGAATCAGGATTTATCAGTTTGTCTTATAAATACAGTCATGGACGAAAGTATTGGTACCCCTGGAATTTTTCCAGAAAATACACATTTCTCCCAGAAATTGTTGCAATTACAAATGTTTTTGGTATACATGTGTTTATTGCCTTCATGCACATTGGAGCAACACAAAAAATCTGAAGAAAAAAAGACAAAATTGACATAATTTTACACAAAACTCAAAAAATGGGCCAGACAAAATTGTTGGCACCCTTTTAAAACTGTGGGTAAATCATTTTATTTCAAGCATGTGATGCTCATTTAAACTCACCTGTGGCAGTAACAGGTGCTGACAATCTAGAAATCACACCTGAAGCCAGTTAGAATGTCTAAAAGTTGACTCAACCTTTGTGTTGTGTTCCTGTGTGTGTCACACCAAGCATGGAGAAGAGAAAAAACAGCCCAGAATCATCTGAGGACTTAGAAAGCAAAATTGTGGAAAAATATGAACAATCTCAAGGTTAAAGACCATCTTCAGAGATCTTGAAATCCCTTTGTCCACTGTGTGTAATATAATCAAGAAGTTTATAACCATGGAACTGTGGCTAATCTCCCTGGACGTGGATGGAAGAGAAAAACTGACAAAAGAATGCAACGCAGGATAGTTGGAGACAGAGGAGAACTCCACTGCTGACAAAGAGACATAAAAAAGCCAGACTGGAGTTTGCAAAAATGTACCTGAGCAAGCCTCAATCCTTCTGGGAGAACATTTTGTGGACAGATGAGACTAAGGTAGAGCTTTTTGGAAAAGCATGTCATTCTACTGTTTACAGAAAACAGAATGAGGCCTACAAAGAAAAGAACACAGTACCTACAGTCAAACATGGTGGAGGTTCAAGGATGTTTTGGGGTTATTTTGCTGCCTCTGACACTGCGTGCCTTGACTGTGTGCAAGGAATCATGAAATCTGGAGACTATCAAAAGATTTTGGGCCACAATGTAGGGCCTAGTGTCAGAAAGCTGGGTCTGTGTCAGAGGTCATGGGTGTTCCAGCAGGACAATGACCCCAAACATCCTCAAAAAGCCCCAAGAAATGGTTGGAGACAAAGCGCTGGAGGGTTCTGAAGTGGCCAGCAATGAGTCCAGATCTAAATCCCATTGAACACCTATGGAGAGATCCTAAAACTGCTGTAGCAAGAAGGCACCCGTTTGCAAAAGAAGAGTAGTCCAGAATTCCAGTTGAGAGGTCCTAGAAGCTTGTTGATGGTTATAGGAAGACATTGGCTTCAGTTTTTTTCCCAAGGGTGTGCAACCAAATATTAAGTTGAGGGTGCCAACAATTTTGTCCAGCCCATTTTTTGAGTTTTGTGTAAAATTATGTCAATTTTGTCTTTTTTCTTCAGATTTTTTGTGTTGCTCCAATGCACATAAAGGAAATAAACACATGTATACCAAAAACATTTGTAATTGCAACAATTTCTGGGAGAAATGTGTATTTTCTGGAAAAATTCCAGGGGTGCCAATACTTTCATCCATGACTGCATTTAACCCAGTGGAGATCGCTTCAAGGATGGCCTCAGATACAGCTAGGAATTGTGGGCCGGCAATTTATTCTCTCCTCTTAGGAGAAGATGGATGATCACTAATATCATTCAGGCAAACATGTTTTTATCTGAGAGATCCTGATAGAATAAATCAACAAGACAGAAAGAGCAACATGTTTTCATGTTGGTTTGAAATTCTTACATAGTTTTCAAAATAAAAATATGAAGTTAGGCGCTATTATTCTTCTTCCTGTCTCTCTTCATCTCCCTCCTCTCTCTGCATGCAGGTGTTTGTGCAGCTGAATGTAAACATTAAAATTTAATAAAAACAGGCCTAGCAGCTTATCCAGACTAAACCTAGTCCTGAGAGGGAAAACTGTCAGTCAAAATCCAAAATTAAACATTTTAGAGTTCTCACAGCAACTTAATTCCAACATCTCTAGTGTGTTTAGGCTCTTAATGTGTGTTAGTGTTTCTCACACAGCGGGCGGTGAGCGGCATGCCGTCCTTGTCCCTCTCGTCAGGGTCGAGCATGCCGAGCTGGACAGACAGCTCTCTGTTGTGGTCGGCGATGATGGGGAAGGGCAGAGACGTTTCAGCAGAGCTGTTGAACGCCATCACATCCTGAAAGAACACGTCCAGGCACAGTTAATGTTTGAGAGGGTTCAGTGTGAGTTAATCATCTTCAGCAGCTTCACAGCCACGCTTTAACCAGAGAACACAGACCTTTAAACCTAAACGGAGACATCAGGAAATCAATCAGCACAGATTTTAAACTTCAGGAGTCAGTCCACACCTGTGTGATTAAACACCAGCTAAAGCAGAAGCGCTACAGCAGGGGTTCTCAACATTAGGGTCTGGACCCCACTGGAGGTCGTGAGACACTGAGAGGTGGTCTCCAAATGCCTTTAAAAAAAAATAGATATTTCTAAATGACACTGTTGCCACTTTACACCAGTTTTTCCAAATTTTAAACCATTTTCATCACTTTTTCCCACCAATTTTAACACATTTTGACACTTAAACCCATTTCTTTTCCATTTTAAAACCTTTCCTCCACTTTATTTTCTTTTTTTGCCACTTCTAAACAAAATATTGCCACTATTGCTGGCTCTGTTGACACATTATTGCCAATATTGACCCCTCTTTACCATTTTTATGCCACATTTCATAATTTGATATGCCCATTTTGCCATGTTAACCCATTTCTGGCTCAGCTAACCCTTTTTTGCCAGTTTATAGAAATTTTTCATCCCATTTCACCTAATTTCCACCTATTTTTGCCACTTCAATGCCATTTCAGCCACTTTTTAATCCCCTTTAACCTCCTAATATGCCCTTCTTTTGCCACTTTAACCCATTTTGCCTTTTTTTTGTCCCTTATATCTAATTTTTGGCACTTTTAACCAATTTCTGCTACTTTTAAAATCCAATTTCACCATCTTTCCCACCATTTTTTTGCCATAATTAACCCATTTAAGCTTTATAATACATTTCATTTCTGTTTATAACAAAAGGTTTTAAATTTTAAAGAGGGCTACTTACTGCACAAACAATTTAAACTGATATTTGTTTCTTTAATAAGAGTGGTTATTATTCAGGTTAAATATAAAATACCACAGCTTACCCCGTCTGCTCTGATGTTGTCAAAATCAGATGTAAATACATAGATTTTTAAACCATGATTATAAACATAATGTATCATGGGAAAACTCAAAGATGAAAAATGAAGAGAATATAATTTTTTTCCTTCCAAAATGTCAACATCAGAAAGAAACCCTAAATTTGAGGGATTATAAAGTCATTTATTTATAAGGAATCAAACTCAGAATTTCAGGGTTCAAAAAGTTGGAAATTTACAAGAAAAAACTTGAAATTTCCAAGTTTAAAAAGTCTTAAGTTTTGACACTGAAAACTCAAAAATTTCAAGTGTGAAAACCTAAATTTTACATCAGTGTAAAATTTTTAAAAATACAAGAAAGCTGAAAACAGTGGTTGGATTTTGGACTTTACAGTCTCAAAAATTCAACATTTTGGTTCATGTACATTTAAACATTTTAAAGTAAAAAACAAATAAGATTTTTTTTCTTAAGAATTTTTATTTTCTTTAAAATGAACAAATTCTTTTTATCATACACCACCATAATAATGGATAATTTATACATAGATATTCTGTCAAGAACAAATGTGTGTAGGCACATTATGTTGGATGGATTTTTTCAATGAAAACAATAAAAAATTGATATTTTATTTTTCCTAGTGGGTCCTGAGTGGCTTAGCTTTTCTTTGATATGGAGTGGGGGCCCTCAAAAGGACTAAAAGGCTGGGAACTGCTGGTATAGATCATTATAGAAATAGTCAAGAAAAATGTTAATATACAAAACAATGAGGGAAAGATAAAATATGAAGGTACAGAGAACATCATGGCATTGGCACAGATGAGTTTTTAAAATGGTTCAGTTTACATTTATGGACTCTGTTTCACATTACAAGAAATTAAAGTTCATATTCAGGGAAGAGGATGTGAGGCTGATCAAGTTCAAATGACGGTCCGAACCAGAGGAGCAAGTTTAGATTTTAACTGAACATCCCATACTGGGTTTTACTCTAAGAAACAGCCCAATGAAATAAAAACGTGATCTTCTGATTGACACCAAACACCCTGAGTCAGAGTAAAAATTACAGAACCCAAATCAGTATCATGGATGTCCCAGCTAAACCACAAAGAGGTAAGGATATGGTGTGCCTTTAGCTTTTGGCTTGATCTTTGCACTGCCTTGGATAAAAAAAAAAAAAAAGGTTTGAAAAGCACTGGTCCAAACACACAACAATGGATCATATTTTAGTTTTATCTTTGGTTGTACTTTACAAACCTGTACATCAGGCTGGACGGCCCCGCTGTGTGACCGTGCTTTAAAAATACCACTGCCCTCCCTCAGTGAACAGCCAATCAGGGAGGAGCATGAGTGTGTGGAAAGTCAAGGACTGATCCATGAATGTTTGACCGCTCGGGTTATAACAGTCTACAGGAGCTCAAGGTTGAGTTATCTTCACTGAAGAGGACGAGCTTAGAAAAGTTTAGAGCCTTACTTTACTAGTTTAACTCAGTTAATTCCTTAGCAGCTGTACAGTTTTAACCAATCACAACAGGCCTCATTCATTTCAACAAATGCATTAATAATAAATGAGGTCTTTTTCCTAAATCTGTTCTTAAAAAAACATTTTGCAGTACAGACATGGTTAAACTGGATTGCTCCTGTTAAAATTGTGAATTTGTGCGTATTATTTGACAATATAAAATTAAATTAATGGTGAAACAGCACAGTTTTTTTAAGTTTTAAAAGACATTCGCTGTTTTTACGTTTTTTGTGACTTTTTAAGATCTGCTACAAATCATAACATTTAAAAACAAGACATCACTCAAGCAGGGTGTAAGAATTGTTGTTTTTGTTCTGTTTTCAGTGACCAAAGAGGTTTGAGTGATGAAACAGAGGATAGTAAACATCAGAGAGCCAGTGACCTCTGACTGACTGTATCTGCAGAGTAAAAACCACAGTAAAAAGGAAACAATCATTACCTAAAGATTCACAGTGACCTGACATACCCTTCACCTCTTTCACAACACAATAATAAAGATTGTGTAACTCACCTTGCTCCAGCCGTGATGGTCCTCCACGCTGTCGATGGACAAGGCGATCATCTTCACGCCTCGCTTCTTGAACTCATCGGTGAATCGGGCGGCACAGGCGAGTTCTGTGGTGCACACGGGGGTGAAGTCCCTCGGGTGAGAGAACAGGATGCCCCATCTGCAGGGGGGAGACATACAGGAAGCTCTGAGGTTAAGAAAAAAACTATGTACAAAAACACAGGCTGATATTGCTTCAGCTTTTTGCTAACAAATTACTGAAGTAAAACATTCAACAGGTGTCAAATGTTCAGTACATTTATTACCTAATTTCACATTAAATTCTAAATGACCAGTATCTGTTGGTGCAAACCTCAATCATATCACAACAACCCAAAGTGTTTAAACAATTCCAACATATCTAAAGTTGGACCATAGAGGACGCACTTCCTGTGGTAGTGGACGAAATTACACCTGCTGAGGACGACGATGGTGCACTTCTACACCGCCAACATCCAGTCCATCCTTAGTTCATTATAAACAGTCTGGTACACTGCAGCTAAGGCGGGGGACAGGAACAGGCTGCAGCGCATCAGCCACTCTGCAGAGACAATGATCAGCTGCAGTCTACCATCTCTCCAAGACTTGTACACCTCCAGGTCTCTGAGGACACCTGTAAAGGATTCTGAGGAGGCCTGTACGCCTCCGGGGACTCTGAGCAGACCTGTACGCCTCCAGGACTCTGAGGAGACCTGTACGCCTCCAGAATCTGAGGACACCTGCACGCCTCCAGGACTCTGAGGAGACCTGTACACCTCCAGGACTCTGAGGAGACCTGTACGCCTCCAGAATCTGAGGACACTTGCACGCCTCCAGGACTCTGAGGAGACCTGTACACCCCAGGACTCTGAGGAGACCCGTACACCTCCAGGACTCTGAGGAGACCCGTACACCTCCAGGACTCTGAGGAGACCCGTACGCCTCCAGGACTCTGAGGAGACCCGTACGCCTCCAGGACTCTGAGCAGACCTGTACACCTCCAGGACTCTGAGCAGACCTGTATTCCTCCAGGACTCTGAGCAGACCTGTATTCCTCCAGGACTCTGAGGAGACCTGTACACCTCCAGGACTCTGAGCAGACCTGTATTCCTCCAGGACTCTGAGCAGACCTGTATTCCTCCAGGACTCTGAGCAGACCTGTACGCCTCCAGGACTCTGAGCAGACCTGTACACCTCCAGGACTCTGAGCAGACCTGTATTCCTCCAGGACTCTGAGCAGACCTGTACGCCTCCAGGACTCTGAGGAGACCTGTACACCTCCAGGACTCTGAGCAGACCTGTATTCCTCCAGGACTCTGAGCAGACCTGTACGCCTCCAGGACTCTGAGGAGACCTGTACACCTCCAGGGCTCTGAGCAGACCTGTATTCCTCCAGGACTCTGAGCAGACCTGTACGCCTCCAGGACTCTGAGGAGACCCGTACAGGACTCTGAGGTGGGCAGCTTAAATTGTGGCTGACCCCTATCATCTCACATGGGCTTTCTGAGGCCCTCCCCTCCAGGTCCATCAGGACCAAAACCTGCCGCCACAATAACAGTTTCTCCCTTTTTGCTGTCAGTCTATGACCCGTTCTCCGGCCCTGCCCCTCCTTCTACAGTCCTTTACTGAGACCCAGCAGACAGAATAATGCATGCTCTGCTGTTTAACTGAGACACTGTACACTGTGTGTGTTTTACTCATTTATATAAAGATTGCACTAAAACCTAATCACCAGTAAACCTGCACATCCATACAGTTCCTCCATTTTTGCACCTTTGTACATACCTATATTGTATTTTATATTTTTATTTTGCTACTATATATTTTTTTCTATATCAATTTAATAAAGTCTAATGCCTTAATATTTTGTTATTTTACTTGTAATTGTTTCTTAATATTTTTATTCTTCCTCTATGTTATTTGTTTCACACCAAACACCAGGTCATAAATGTTCTTGGCAAAAAAAACCTGATTCTGATTTTAAAATGAAAGTATTTGTAGATGCAACTATAGACATAATTTACAAATCATCATTTATAGCAGTGAATTTATGGAAACATCACAGATGTGTTTCTACATTTGAAATCTTCAATACTTTGTTTTAAAATGAAACAATCTTGGCTATTTTAATGATTTACTGGTAAAGTGCCCTAGCTCTAGAAGAGAGATCACTGTAGGCACAACAGACGCCCAACAATCCAAGGAGAGGTGGTTGCATTTGCAGGTGCAAACTGCAGTACTTTAGAGATTTATTTCTGGACTTTTATTTCTTTATTAGGTAGAAAGGGCAGTGGATAGTGTCAGTAAACAGGGCGAGAGCGGGAATGACATCCAGATCAAAGACAACTGCTCCACCAGGGCTAGTGAGCAGAACCACCAGGCTACCAGCACCATAATCAGTTTTACCGTTAAGCAAAGGTTGGCAATTACCTGGGACCCCATGCTCTAAGAAGCCTCAAAATAAAGTCATTATAGGTGTTTCTGCACATCTATAATATAGCTATATAGTAATATGGGAATGTCTTTAATGACATACATGGAGCCAAGACTGAATAAAATTTCTATTATTTTTTAGTCTTTTTTTTTCATCTAATTAATCAGATGTTTTTCATTATACATTGATTATTTGTGGAATTATTTAATATGCAAATTTATATTATGTTTAAATATTTAATGCATTTTTATTCTTTACACTGTTTTAGCAGCAGCTGATCTGTTCAAGCCAATAAAGGAAATTAAAAATTGACAACTGAATAAAGGTGAATAACATCTGAATTGTTCTTGGGTTTTTCTGAACTGTAAGTCTGTATTTTATCTCAGGCCTGCACTAAGAGGAAAAAAAGAATGCATATTTACCAATATTGTGATTATGATATGAGGAGTGACAATATGCAAATTCCAAATAAATGCAGCCTTTCTTCACTACAAATTCTGCAACAGTTACCAAGAGATGAGTGAACAAGCACAGAATAATTATGCTTTTCAATGTAATTAACTTTTTAATGGTGTGTTGCAGCTGTAACAGGTCACAGGGAGTTTAAATTTAAGGAGGAGGCAGAAAGTCTGCAGGAGTGTGAGCTGGGAAAAAGAGCAGGGGGGAGATAGAAAAAGGAACAGAACGTCTCTGAGGAGGAAATTCCAGCGTATGATGGAGAAAACAGACGGCCGAGGGCAGCTGTGTTACGATAAATCACCCCAACCTCTTCCTCTTTCTTCAAAGTCATCCACTGTTTAATCACATGGGTTTTCTCCCTCACATGGTGGACGGGTTTCATCACATGCTAAAGAACAGCAGACTTTATGATCATGTGACCGCACCGGGAGCAGATTAAACTGGGAGCTGACCAGTTTAAACCAGCAGGAAACGCTCTGGACTGTAAGGTTATCACCGTTTCTGATAGCACAACTTTTAACACACTACAGTCCCCCTTACTATGAATGATTGGTGGGCTTAGATTAGACCTGAGTTACTCAACCCTGCTCAACCAAAGAGCAAAACTGTTGAAAAATACCTTTGCAAGAGCCACAATCTAGGTGGTGAAAAGTGGCAAAAACAGTTTAAAAAGGCTAAAAAAAAATAATAAGTTGGTGGCAAAAATGGTCAAAAAGTGGCAAAAATAGGTGAAAAGGGGCAAAGTAGGCATAAAGTGACAAAAATGGGGAGAAAAAGTGGCAAAAAGGGCAGAAAGTGGCAAAAAAAAACTGGTGAGAAATTACAAAAAATGAGTTACAAGTTGCAAAAATGGTGAAAAAGTGGCACAAAATGATTGAAAAGTGACTTAAGCGGGCAAAAAGCACCAAAGAGAGGCAAAAATGTAAATAAAAAAAGGCCCTCAATGGCAAAACGCAGCTTAAATGAGAGAAAGTGGCAAAAAAATGAGAAGAAACAGGTGAAAAAGTGCACATAGTAAAAAACTGGTGAAAAGAGGCAAAAACTGGTGCCAAAAATGGGCTTACAGATGTAAAAACTGATTCAAAGTGGCAAAAAAAATTGAATAAAGGAGCAAAAAAAATTGCAAATGCGGGCAATGGAAATATACAGACAAAAAAATAAACTGCCAGCTGTGTAAGTGTAGAAAACAAACTCATTAATGTGTCTTGCAATGGATCATTTCTGAGGTCAGAGTTTCCCTTTTTTAAGATTTTCTGGGGAATAATATTTCAAATAAGACATAAAAGAGCCACATGTGGCTCAAGAGCCAGACGTTGAGCATCGCTGGATTAGATAAACTGGATCTTAGATTAGAGGTGATATTAGTAATATCTCTGCCCACACTGGACGGGTTTCAGGCAGGACCAACAGACCTACATGAGCTGAAGACCTTCTCTTTCTTCATCCTCAATACTTAAAGTTTAAAGTGTGTTTGAGGGACTTAAGTTTTGAACTACATTTATATACCGGTATTGATATCAGCCAGTGCCTTAAATCAATTCAGAAATATTTTATCTTTGCAAAAATCCAATCCTGCTTCCCTAAAATAGATCTTGAGACTTTTCTATGACCAAGAGAAAAGGCACTGTCCAGATTGAAAAGAGTCATTGGTATTATGTTGTAGTTTGTCTGCAATTTCTGACCTTTAAATAGGCTAAATAAATTACCCATTACTGGATGTCTAAGACTTGTATTTTTATTGCTGTGATATCAAACAGGAATCATATCATTCTATTTCTATTACCATCAAATTAGAAATCAAAATTCTGGTAATATAAAAAAATTGGGTGGACAACCTCCAGTCTGGAGGAGTGTGTCCTTAAGTGAGGGACAGAAACCCCAGGGAGATCACGGGACACTGAAGGGGGGTTGTGGGATGTTTTCAAAGCTTTAATGAGAAATTTTAAATGATTTAAAGTGTTAAATTTGATTCATTCTTTAAAAAAAAGATTGTTAAATTAAGTTTAATTTAAAATAAAGACCTTGTTATTCAGTTAGATTTGTGCTAAAATGTAAGTAAAATATACAAAAACTACCTAAAATGTAAATTAGCACATGATGCTTTGTGCAACATGGTTCTCTTTAACCACCTCCAGGGAGGATGGGGTCCCCAGTTTCTGATACTGGTATTTTGGGAGTTACAGGCTGAAAATTCTGGCAACCCCTGCATGGATGACACTCCAGTCTGCTGGATGGTCAGCTGGTTGATTGAGCTCTCATCAGTGAAAAATCTTGTTGGTCAGGTAATCATGAGGAGAGAGAGAGAGCTGTAGGAAGGAAGCATACAGCAGAGGGCGATCGAGAAAGAGAGAGTGCAGTTAGAAGCAGTGATGCAGATATATGTTATATATTACATTCTCAGTTCACCTCTGCAAATACACTCGGCATGCTGCTGTGACAGAAAATAAATCCTAGATCAGATTAAAAATGATTCATTTCATTGGTAAAAAGCCTGTTATGGCTGTTTTTAAGTGTTTTAGACTGCCATGAGAGGGCACTAACATTACTGTTAACGATCATGTCAACGTAGAGATAATGAGCAATGTGATTGGTGGGTTTGTGGGTGTTATTTCAGCTGACCAAGTGTTTCCCAGTGATGGCTGATCAGAAGATTTTATTTTCAGAAGCTGGAGAGTAAAAGTGGAGTAACGTTTATGAAAGGAAAGAATGAGACCTTAAACAGCGTGATTGTTTGTAACTCCTGCAGGAACCTTTTCAAACGTCCAGTGAGGCTTCAAACTGGGACAGAGCCCCTCACAGTCCAACATCTACTCCCACTACTCAAACAAAAGGGGGGAGGATTATGTAATGACTCACACTGGGAGGTTTCACTCTCACATATTTGTTAAGAGTGTTATCCCGTTACACAGAAGTTGCACTGATGAGATTTAGGGGAGGAAAAAACAGCAGAAAAACAAGAAAGAAAACGGGGCTAGGGCTGATCGACTACAGAAATATTCAGAGAAAGTGAGCCACTTGTAAGACTGCTTATTACTGCTAAGGTATATTGCAACCATTAGCTACCACCTAGAATGGAGCTGTGGGCTGTACGAGTGCTGCACAATCAATCTTATCAAAATTGTGATGTCAGTCTGTGTGATTACAGAATCTTATAAAAGGCTGTAATTATCTGTATTCAGTCGTCCTTGCAGAAAGGCCTTTAACCTCTAAATGCCTACTGTATCATATTTGATACACACATTTAGGGGACCTCTATCTAATCAAAATGATCAATATATTACTTAAAAGTCCAGGTGGATGAATTATAAAAAAGCCCAACAGTAGATCATTGGTTGCCAAAAATGTCTTAATGTATCAAAAGTGGTACAAAAAATATAAGCTATGCGTAATTTTATAGCAATTTTTCTTTTTTTTGGATTTGGGTGGAAGGTTAAAATAAGTATTTCAGTTACAAAAAATGAGAATTTACTGGCTATTATTTGATTTAACATGCTTTAAGGGTTTAAGTTTACAACAATGCCATGATTGCACTTTGTAGAAGTACATTGATTTTCAAAAATGGAAAAACTTTGGAGTTAATTTTTAAGTTGTTGTGAGAGCAGTACAGTAAAAACTTCAGGTTTTGTATCTTTCATGCAACTTAATATAAATATTAAGTTAACCACTTGATAATTGATAATGATTAAGTCAATCAAAAGTTTTGATTAAGAAATACAGACTTCAAAACTCTCTTTATTCTCTGCATTTTCACATTTAACCAAGCAGGTAGACCCATGAGACCAAAGATGGATTATATCATAATTGCAATTAGGGCTGAACGATTTAGGAAAATAATCTAATCACAATTTTGTTACCCAATATTGCAACTGCGATTTAATATGCGATTATTTATTAAGTTCCTCATCTCATGTATTTTACAAAAAATAATAATAATAATAATAATTAATTCCATACTATAACCAACACAATATTAGATTAAACCAGGGCTGGACCATTTTGGAAAAAATATCTAATTGTGATGATTTTGACTCATTTTGCAAATTGGATATGAGCTGTTGTATTACAGGGAGTAGTAATTTTATTACAACTCTCATATTTAACAAAGCATGTTAAAAATACTTTTCACTGATTGGTCAAATAAGTGAAAGATCAGGTCTGCAAAAATTGTTGCTTAGTTTGGGTGTTCTAATAGTGAAGACAGTAACCAAACAGTGACACAACTTAACTAGTCTCAATGTAAGATTTGGAGTGGACTTTACATGAAGCAGGCACAACAGCCTGCAGGAGCGTAGGATAATATCGGCAAGCAGCTGCAGAAAACAACGACATTAAAAGCTTAAATTTTAACATGAGATGTCACTCCTTAAATGGTGCATCTCCTGCATGGATGATGATTGTATTTGGCATTAAAAAGGTAGAAAATTGGTCCAAATAGGTGAAAGGATGCAGGGTACTGGATTTTTGATATGGTGCCAGGTGTCTAGTGGCTTATCTTCCATGTTGGCCCAGGTTTAAGTCAGATATGTGTGCTCTGTGTCACAGTAAGGCATGCATTTAAACCTTTCATCAATAAGACTGCTTCTTTTTCACCCATTTGCACAGTTTTAGGGCATAAAAGCAACACGACCCATTTATGTATGAGGTTATCACCTACATGGCATGACACGGTTTCGCAGCCACAGAGCTCACAGATGCACAATATTCATAACCTGACATGCCAGATGGATTTGTTTCACACATCCATCTGGGAAAGCTTCAATAGGAAATGTCTGAGGAAAGGCAGAAGCTTTGAAAAAAATTCGGAGTATGATTGGGTGAACTTTCTGTCTGTCACATCTCTACGGGCCAATCAGAGCAACAAAACACATGAAGTAGCCGCTATCAAGCTGCGCAGCTACTGAGGATTAACACGAAACATGGCAACTATAGACATGTCAGTACTCGACTTTTGTCGTTTTTGACAAGAAAACAACTCACTGCTGTTCTTTGTTCTCCTTTAAACGCAGAAATGTTGTCAAGTTCTGATAAAACTGGCGCTTTATCAGCATCCACGCTAAGCTCTCCCTCCATAACTGCACCAGCTCTCGCTGCTGCTTGTTTAAGTCACGACTCTGCTGAGCCTGAAAGTACTGCCCCTCGTCGCTGATTGGTCCTGTCACTTCCTAACCAGGCTCAAACAGTTCAGATGGGAGCTTTCCAAGATGGATTCGCCAGTGAGAAACAAGTAAACGGGCGTACCCATCTGCTTTGCAAGGTTACAATATTCAAACATTCCTTTATAATAATGAGACCATTTAATCCTGATTTCTCCTGAATGTGTACAGTAAAATGAGGCACATTTGTCCATAGAGTGGTAATTTGTTGAAGTAGACCTAACACTGATCAGTAGAAGAGAGTATGTGCTTTGTCTCATCCCATGTACCAGATTTGTGCCCATTGTAGGAAACTGTTCCACATTTGTTGCACTGTAGAAACTCCATCTCTTATTCATCTTTGCCAGTCACTGTTCTCAGTTTTAAATGGGAAAACGTTTCCAAATATCAGACCTGCCTTGCTTTTTCTCCATGTTATGAAAAAATGTATGTTCTTTATACATTATTGCAGTGGTTCTCAACGTTGGGGTCAGGACCCTATTTGGGGTCACAAGACTCTTAGAGGGGGTCGCCAGACGCCTCAAAAAAAAAAAAAAAAAAAGTATTTTTTTCAAAACCAACTTTGTTACTGTTATTTTCCACCCATTTTTATCACTTTTCCCCACCAATTTTTGCTCATTTTAACCCATTTTTGTCATTTCTAATCCATTTCCAAGACTTTTTTCTGACTGTTTTTCCCACTTTTAAACCAATTCTTGCTGCTTTCTGCCTATTGTTGTCTCTGATGACCCATTACTTGGATATTAACCTATTTTCACCCCTTTTTGCACCCATTTTTGCCCATTATAAGTACATTTGACTAGTTGTTATGCCCATTTTTGCAAGTTATACCTACTTCTGCCAAGTTATCTGCCTGAGTTAACCCATTTTGCCAGTTTAAACCCCTTTTTCTGACTTTTTATTCCCATTTCAGCAAAGCATCACCCATTTCTGCCACTGAAATCCCCTTTGACCACTTTTGATTCCAGTTAATGCCATTTATTGCTGCCTCTCTTATCTATTTTTTAGCAGCTTAACCTTAACTCTAGAGTGGACCATGATTTTGCATGATTTTGCCCCTAGTTTGGCTGGGCCCAAGAAAGCTCTCCCCTTTATCCCCCTTATGGGCGGTCTTGTCTCTTCATGACTATTCTTGAATGTGCATGGCTGTGTTCAGCCACCTTCAGGTACAGCGGGGATCCCTGGTTTGTGGCACCTTTATTTTTGGGGGTCGCGCGCTGAAAAGGTTGAGAACCACTGCATTATTGGTTAATTCAGTCACTGTAGGCATTAAATATCCTGGACCACCAACAGTCAGCTCTGGCAAATGTGCATTGTGCTCCTAATGCAGCCACGTGTTTCTAAACTTAAAATTAACTTTTTAAAAATATGGCACTTTTTACTGAAATAGAAACAAAAAATAAAGACCCTGCATTCTTCCACGTGGCTGGTTATGGGGCTGAAGTATGTGCACTGTTTCCTATATTTTTGGGTCAGTATAAACAAGAAATGGCCTAATTTGGGGTAACCAGCTCTGTTATGTTACTGGAAAACAAATTGACACCATTAAACTTTTCTTAGAATGATACAGAAGTATAGTTTTTTGTTCTAGAACCACCCAAAAACTTTTCTGGAACACATTTAGTTTGATAGTCACTTCAGGACAAGCACTGTTAACTTTCATTGATACTGAAAATTCAAGGGAGAGGGTGAGATTGCTGCAATCTGACTTTTATATTTCCAAATTAAAAAAAAAAAAAAGAATCTTAGTTCAGTTAAAGGAACCTTTCTGATCTGGTGGTGGTCTGAACGTGAGGAGCTTTTTAATGAGTCTGAATGGAGTTTTTGGAGCAGAACACAGTGCTGTGCATGTGAGTCTTTTCTGTTATGTAAAAGCTCTCAGACAGGCTGGGATCAGGTTCACAGAGACAATACAAACACTACACTGCAGATCAACTAACAAAGAAACCTCTCTTCTCAGTCTACGTGAACTTTTCTATCATTTAAAGTCTTATTTTGGTCTGTATTGATTGTTTCACGCTGCACAGTCATGCTTGTATAACCGTGACAGTTTAATCCACCAGGTGTCGCGTCTTAACAAAAAACATTAAATCAGTGATTAAAAAATAATAATTAAAATTAATACTTTGAAACTGGACCTGCAGCTCTCTCTTTACCCCCCCAGCAGCTATCACAAAATCAGCACTGCAAAATAAAACTACCCTGTTGTTCTAATACACGTTGTTTGAGAAGGTGTTCTCTGAGTCTGCGCACTCACGAGTCTCCCAGGAAGTCGTGGAATTTGATCCTGCCGATGGTGGTGTCGGCCTCGAAGTTTGGGAACACATCTCCGAGCAGAAGCCCCGGCATGTTGGCTCGGTGTCGGTCAGCGAAGAGAAGAAAGACCGGGAGAGATGGAGCTGGTTATCACCAAGCGCAGCGCGTGAACGGACCAGGAACTGGGCGGAATTACATCATGACGCAACAAGTCAAAGACCAATCAGAGAGGAGGCGTAAGGGAGGATCATAAAAAAAAGATTTTTATCTTCTTATTATTCAAAAAGGAGAGATATAGTTATGGACAGAACTATGAACAGCTGTCTCTGTATTCAAGTGTATAAGTAAAAAAACAATAGTAAATTAAATTAATTTTCATCCCTGTCAACTTATTTTTGATCAGATTCTTTCTCACTGGCATTTTCCACACTTTTTTACATACTGTTTCCAAAAATCAAACACATGAAGGACGCCACCTGCTGGTGTAAATCTCACAGAGGCCAAAAACATATTAAAGAAGCATGCCACTGGATTTCTGCCTGAAACTGAAGAGTATTTCTAACTTAGGTGCAGATTTCTAAAACCACGTATTAACATGTTTTTCCTTCAGCTGCAGAGAACATAAAGTCTCTCCTGTGGCTGATTAATGTGTATTTTTGTACAATTTTTGATCGTCTGCAGGCTGACATAAAATACAACGCCTCTCAAAATTCAGAATAAAATGTAGGTGTCAGGTTTACTTTATACAGGTTCTTTGCAGTCACGTGATTCTGATGACGCATGATTGCCCATTGGGGGTCAGCCTTTAGGAATTAAAGGAGACATATTTTACCCTTTTAAGACAAGTTTATATTGTTCTCAGAGGTCCCCAAACATGCCTGTGCAGTTTGTTGCTGAAAAAACACTCCAGTATAGGATTTTTGTACGTCTAAAAACCCCCCTGTTTCAGCCCTGCTCAGAATGAGCTGTTTCTGTGCCTGTGGCTTTAAATGGTAATTAGCTGTCTAACTCCGCCCCTGACCACACCCCTCTCAGGAAATGGATGCAGCAATCCTGGTACTTCAGACACTTTTATCCAAAGTTTAGGACCTGACAGGGATTTGAACCATCAACCTCCCAGATCATAGTCAGCAGGATAACCCACTGTTATCCAGCATCTCAGGTAGCAGCTGAGAGGATCAGTAAAGGAGGGCGGGACTTTCCTTCAATTGGGGGAGGGCCAACCAAACCTGGAGGCGGGTGCTTACGCTCCTGGTGAGGTCACCAGGGGTGCTTCTGGTTTCATATTTTGGTATCCTTCCTCACTCCATTTGCGTCGTTTCCTCGCGTCTTAGCTCCACCCGGTGAGGAATTGAAAGAGAGATGCGAGGAAAAGACCGGAGGAGAGAGGAGGCACAACTTAGAGAAAGAGAAATCCTTCACTTCACAGCGTCAGTCTGAGCGACGTCAGCTACTGATGATGGGCTGATCAGCTGATTCACCCTCACAGCCCAAACATAAGCAGACCCATATTTAAAATCATTTCAGAAACCTTTATGATGACTCACAATAAAAATGGTAAAAAAAAAAAAACAAAAACAAAAATGCAATAAAATGTATCAAGAGAAGCAATCTTGACATTACATATCTGATTATCAGTAGAATGTTTTTGGTTTATAAACTCAACCATTTAATCAGTGTTAATATCCTCATCTATGTAACCTACAGATACATGTTATTAGCTGATAACTGAAGCTCTCTTTCACATAATCTGATCAATAATCCACCACAGAGTTCTGTGAGTTTGTGGAATTTTTCAGTTAAATACGATCAATAAACAAACTTCTGCCTTAGTGAGGCCGAAATTCTGTCAGATTACATCATCATGTATAAAGTTCAAACATAAAAATATTTATTATTTAATCTATCTTTATTTAAGGGTCTTATTTTTAAAAAAAAAAAGTGCTGTAAGAATATAAACAGTCATGAACCGTGCAGAGGTGCGGCTTTTCTGGCAGATGCCGCGCCTCCAAACCAATCACGTTGCACCTTTGGTAAAAAGACTTCCGTGGAGGATACACGGGTGTTTCCTCGCTCAATGCTCCTCCAGGAGCTGTTTCCTTCCTCGATCCTCGCCTCCTCCAGTTGCATTTAAGAAATTGGAAGATCCTTCATCATGGCGGAGGGAGGACAATTTCCAGGTCAGTCGAGGAGAGAGGAGGCGAGGATGGACAAAACTTTGTTAACGAGAAGCACCCCAGGTGTAAAATCTGAGAACGGCTTGTTTCAGCACACATTTCCTGAAAGGCGGAGAAAGAGAGGGAGAAAGGGAATGGATTTTTCTGGTATTTGAGGGGGCTGTGGACAGGCCAGAGGCACATATTTATGTTAGAACAGCCTGAAAAAGTGATTTTTGCATGTCTCCTTTAATAGGAATGGAGCAAAGTTAGTACTTTAAAGCTCTAAATGGACCTGTATACTGCAATTGTCATTAATAATTGTTTACATACATTGACTACAATCCCCACATTTTACAAAAAAGTTATTTTTACCACAGTTTAACAGATTTACCTGGAGAGGAGGTGCTCAACATCACTGTTTCTCAGTCCTCTAGACCAGTGGTTCTCAACCTTGGGGTCGGGACCACATTGACGGTCCTGAGACACTGAGGGGGGTCTCCAGATGCCTTAAAAAGCTAAGAATATTTTTTAAATTACACTGTTGCCACTTTACACCAATTTGACCAATTTTTAACCCTTTTTCATCACTCTTAAACATCAATGTTGCCAATTCTAGCACATTTTAGCCCCTTAGAACCCATTTGTGTAAATTTATACCCTTTCCAACACTTTTTTTCTGCCTGTTTTTGTCATTTCTAGACCAATTCTTGCCACTTTCTGCCTATTGTTGCCTCATTATTGCCACTATTAACCCCTTTGTACACCCCTTTTGCCAATTTTAAACACAATTAACCTATTTTTGCTAGTTTATATCAATTTTTCATCCCAGTCCACCTACTTTCCCTCATTTTTTTGCACTTAAAGCTATTTCAGCCACTTTTTAATTCACTTTAACACTTTTTGAACCCATTCTTGCCAATTTAATCCATTTTTGGCCACTTTTTTATTTTTTGCCATTATTCACTAACTTAAGAAACATCTTTTACCCATTTTAAATATGTTTTTAACAAAAGTTATTTCATTTTAGCTTAACCTAATGGACCATGATTTTGCTGGTCCCCAGTTTGGCTGGATCCCAAAAACCTTCCCCTTTATCCACCTCTATGGGCAGCCTTGTCTCCACATGACTATTCTTGAATGTGCATGGCTGTGTTCAACCACCTTCAGGTACAGTGGGGGTCCCTGGTTTGTGGCACCTATATTTGTGGGGTCCCGGGCTGAAAAGGTTGAGAACCACTGGTCTAGAGCAGTGGTTCTCAACCTTTTCAGCCCAGGACCCCCCAAATAAAGGTGCCAGAGATTGTGGACCCCACTGTAGCTAAAGGTGGTTGAACACATCCTGAAAAATAACTGCTGTTATCAAAGAATAAAAAAGTATATTTCTTATTCATTTGTTCAGTAAAATGTAAATTCCTTTTGTCAAAAATAAGAGTTCAAATGGGTTGAAAAGGACTAAAATGGGTTAATAATGGCAAAATATTGTGGAACTAGTGATGAAATTGGTTTAAAAAGTAGTAGAAATAGGTTAGAAATTGGGAGAAAAATGGCACATATGGGTTAAATTGGCAAAAACGGGCATAACTGGTAAAAGGGGGTTAAAAATGGCTGAAAATTGCTTTAAATTGGCAAAAATGGGTGGAAATTTGGTGAAATGGGATGAAAAATTGATATAAACTGGCAAAACTGAGTTGACTGATAGAGGAAAAACAGGCAGGAATTGGCAGAAATTGGCTAAACTGGCAAAAATCGGTATATCAAATTGTGAAATGTTCTCAAATTTGGCAAAAAATGGATGTTAAAATTGGTTAATAGTGGCAATAATGGGTCAACAGAGGTAACATCAGGGGTAAGAAGCAAAAATTAGCTTAGAGATGGCAAAAGTAGGCAGAAAAAAGTGGTGGAAAGGGTTTAAAATGTACAAAAATGTGTTTTAAGTGGCAAAAATATGTTAAAATTAGCAATAAAATGGTGGGGGAAAGTAATGAAAACGGGTTAAAGTTAGGCAAAATTGTTGTTAAGTGGCAACAATGCAATTTCAAAAATATTATTAGTTTTTTGAGGGCATCTGGAGACCCGCCTCTCAGTGTCTGGCGACCCTCAACGGGGTCCCAACCCCAACGTTAAGAGCCACTGCTCTAGACCTCCTATTGTCATCTATCCAGATGAAGTAACACCAGAGTCCAGAGGAGTCTAGTACAGAACCAAGAGGCTAGTTGAGCCCCTTTAACATACATGAAAATTTCCAAATTTTGTCACAAACATGCTTTTCATTGAATGTCCAACCAACGGACTAAACCTTGAGGGGCAAGTGAACGAGTACAGATGAGCCATTCATGAAGGAGGGTGTTCTACTAAACGGCTCTTTAATGTAAGTTACTGTACCTAACTTTCGTTTGAGTGCCAATTTCCTTTCCTCCATTCTTTGTCATTATTCAATCCACATTTAGTTGGCAAAACTGGTACCAATGAAGTGTTTGGGAGCCAAACAACCAGCCTACTACTCTAATCTACTGGTTGTTGAGTCTAATGATCTGTGTCTCTAAAAAGAGACAGATTTCCCATTGTAGCGGGTGACACTGGACGGACATCAGCATCATCAGCTCGTCCAGGCTTCAGACAATGGCTTTTTAATTCCTGCCTGCTGCTGTTTCTTCATGAGTTTTTAAAAATTTTTGCCTAAATATTTCACTCTCTTCAGTACACCAGAGTATCTAAAGAATCAAGAATGCCTTTTTGCACTTGAATGCCTGGTATAGTCATAAACAGCCCTTAACATGGCCTTTTTGGTAGTTTTTCTATGAAGAAATAACTTCTTGCCTCCCATTAGGAGTTCTCTGCTGCCATGTAATCTGCAAAGCACCTATTTACTTTTAAATGAACACACTGCTACCAGCTGTAAAGAAGAGTGCAGTTAAAACCATTAAATCACTTCAGCAGAATTAAAGGCTTATCAACTTGCCGAGTCAAATCAGTAAATTTGAGGTTGGTGACATTTGTTCTAAAAGTTTAACCAATAGAACGATTATCATCGTGTGTCCCTATCTCCAAATAAATTAAAACTAAAAGAGAACAGAACACTTGCCACATTTTAAAGACTTTTTTTCATTTTTATTCTTGAGGAAAAAGCTCTGAAAACAAAATCCCGTTTGACTGTTTCCACAAATGTAGGCTTCATCGATACGATGATGTGCTAATATTTTTGAGCATCACTTCTCAAATAAAGGAAAAAAACACATGAGCGTGCATCTGTAGCACTTGTCATTTAAATATCACAGTCCTTCATCAGATCAAAATCATAAATATGACATTAAAGCTGCACATTTTTGAACCAAAAATAAAAACGGATATCAGTCTTGCTTGCTTCCAGATGTTGAAGGAAGCTCCTGCTGCTGCTGTGTGGAGGCAGAGCTCTGAGAAGGTGGCAGCTGTCCACCCTTTTTGTTTTTTAAATTCTTCTTATTGTCTTTGGGGACTTGATCTGTGGATGGAACAAATAAAAAGTTGGAGTTAAATTTCAGAATTACTTCATTGTTTAAAGGTTTTTACTCTTAGACATAGAAAAAGGAAAAAGAAAGTGTCACTGTTTGAGCCTCTGCAGCTCTGTGGATACTCAGATGATCACAACATACTGTCTTTTGTTATGTTGAAGCACAGTGATGAGTCAAAGTTCACCACCTGTCTGTTTCTGATTCTCCAGCTGAGCTTCAGGTCGATCCACCCACAGACTATATTCTGGATCATTCAGTAACGTCTTACTCTGTCCACAGCTCAGACATCTCATCACGGTGAAACGAGTCTTTCTTTTATTACCTAAAGAGACGAAAAAGTTAGAAAATAAACAAGAGGTTAGCTTCTCTGATTATTTACACATATCAAACCCAAAAAACACAAAGACCCTGTTTATATTTAGCACCAATGATACATTTTGGTCATTCAGATACAAAGAGACAACACCTCAGTCTGTGCGTCCATACTCTGAATCAATAATCCGCCTTCAGTGATTACCTGATATCTGAACAACTAAAGATGGAGTTGAGATTTGCCATTCATGGTCATTACAGTCCTAAGAGCTGGCTCCCATTTGAGACTTTCACCAAGCTGCAGCAAATAAATCAGAGCCAAAATTTCCATCACTCCTGGTGAGGCTGGATGGACATAAATTAAGCCGTGCTTTTAGTTTACAAGCAGAATAACATGGATCATGTCAGCTGAGCGGTCTTTCATGCATGCCAGTACAGGTTGTGCCAACCAATCCAATCCAGATGAAGACATATGAGAACAGCTCTGTGTGCAGTCTGAGGATTATCTGAATACCAAGGCCGTATACAAACCAGGGTTGCTGCATTGTATAAATGGGGTGAAAGACACAGCTTAGAGAAGCTAACTAGATCCCATCCACAGTTACATTAATATTACACCAAATAAAGGCTTACTGCAAACCTCAAACAGACTCACGTCGTTGTCTTGTTGTCGCAGTAACACCGGGGATGAGCGGAGAGCAGCACCTCTTACAGATCGTTCTCTTCACTGACGGATCTCTGCAATTAAAAAATAACAAACCAAAAATATCAGAGGTATAGAATATGGCTTTATTTGTGAATTTTGTTTCCAACCAAACTGCTAAAAACTGACAAGAAGAGTTTTTCTTGCTCTTAGAGCTTCATGGCATTCTTTCTGACTGTTCCTTTCTGGGATTGAGGGGCAAAATTTTTTGCATTATCACTATGACAAAACTAGGGCTGTCAAAAGATTACAAATCATAATTGTTATTAATCACATCCTTTTTATTGCATTTTAAAATTTCACTTTTTGCATTGAAAGTAGTTATTGTTTCATTTTGATTTTTCTTCTGCTGTCTTAAATTGAGGGTAGCTGACTTCCTGTTTAGACAGAAACTTGCTTTTATAAGTAGACTGAAGAATATCACATAAAAATAAATACCTTTAATACAATACCAGAGTATTGAGAGCATTGAGAGTAAAATAAGGTCAGCATCAAAGTCAGTGAGAGAATAAAAGCTGTCTGGTTATAATAAATGATTAACAGAAATATCTTTAGAAGATTACAATCAAACATGAGGACAGAAAAGGAAACCAGAATAACTTAATACATAAATCACACCTTACTGTATTTCTTGCCTTTAATGTAGGGTTGTAAGGGGTCACATTGGGATAAGGGTATTGAAATTAAGTACTGATATCTGTGTTGTAATTTGGTCCAGTAGGTATTGGATGTTTTGGTACTGGTACCATGCCGCTACCAGACTTCCCTACTTGTTATAAATCTTATAGGAGTTAAGTGAACAGTAAAAAGGTAAATGTTTGATAACACAAGGTTCTGATGATTTCTGTCTTGTCCACTGAGCTGTCTGTGAGTTTTTCAAGTGAAATGAGTCATTATTGAGCAGTGGTGGACTTATCTGACAACACTGTGGCTGCAGGGAGACGCTGATGTTGATTAACCAAAGTGTGCTACAAGGGACAAAAAAGCAGGAACTTAATTGCTTTTACATTTTTTAAAATCCTCAGTTGTACTTTCAAACTAAAAGCTTATACTGGATAAAGGAACTTGTTCCTTTATTCTTGTTCGTTTTGGCGGAGTATGGAAATTCCAACAATGTTTTTGTGCCATTTAATATTAAGAAGTGAAGATGAAGTTAACTGTCATGTACACAGTAAAACTAAGACATCAGCAGTTGAAAATTATTACACTTTTGAGAGCTAACAGGTCTGAATGAAGAATGGGGAGGTGGGGAGGGTGTCAAGTTTTTATTTTTTGGTGGTAAAAAACATAAAATGACCCCAACTCCTTCTATTTTTGTTGCCAGGATACTGAATCAAGTATCAATATCATTTACTTTAATTATTCCATAAGATAAAATGTTTACATTTCTCAACAGGGAGTGAATATTTGCCATGCACAACATCATCAGCCTTTTGGTATCAGCATACTAGTATATTAACTTAAAAAAGTGAATTTTACTGGCACTGACAGATATGAAAATGTGATTTTTATGACCGATGTTTTAGATATGAAAATCAATATGAGCAGTAAATACAGGCTGTCTGAACAAACAGGTGAGTGGAGTTTTAGGTTGGACCAACAGACATATATCAGATTAAGTTTTTTTCTTTATTCATCATCATTACTTTCATAAGTCTGTTTTAAGGACCAGTATGAGTTATTTTGTTCATCTTTAAGCTGTGACTTGTGTGTTTTCAGGACTGAAGTCTTTTTTTTTTTAAAGTAAACTTATTTATCCTGTCTTTTCACCATGTGTAATGCTGCGTTCCATTTGTACTGGGAAGTTGGAATTTCCGAGTTCCCACTGGGAAATTTCACCTGGAACGCCCCCTGATTTCCGACTCGGAAATAATCCGATATGGCAGTGACATGCATCAACAGTAGTGAAAGCTCTAGTAATCATTACTAGAGCTTAAACGGAAGTGCTAATAAATAATACATTACAGTAATGCATTATTTATTAGCAGCTCTGTTTTGTTTTTGTGAAACTAAATTAGTGGTTTATGTCCAACGTCTATCTGTAGACATGGTACTACGGTGTTTGTATGTGTAAAATGCCGTGTTATGCGTTGTTTTCACCTAGAATAGCTAACAACGGCTAACAACGGCTAACCGTTACACCAATAACAACAACACAGGTTTTCCGACTTGTTTACTGGAACGCCGTCAACTCGGGTGTGACGTAATTCCCAGCTCTGACCTCCGACCTCCGTAAATGGAAGGCAGGGATATCTCACTGATTTCATGCTGAAAATTAGAAAAAAAAAACGATCGAGATCAAAACAACGTTATCTCAGGATAACGACATAAACTAATCATAAACAAACTACATTCTCTGATTTTGCGGGTATTTAGAGTAAAATTATAATGATTCATGTCCTCTTGGGGCTTCCGTACCTTCTTTAACTTCGCCTTGAAAATAAAGTAACTACCAGACTTAGTATCACTTGGGGAATTTTACTCACTGTTTGAGGACTAAACGCTTCGTTATCGTCTTCTGTGTGAAGCAGTAGAACCGTGCCAGCTCCGTGTTTTCAGGATTCTGAGATAAAACGCAGTGAGCCGCCTGAAAAACACAGAATGTACGACAGTGTGATTAGCATGGTGGCTAAGGTTAGCAACGAGGTTACTGGGGAGTAACAACGCTCAAAATAAACTTTATTTCTTACCTGATAGAGAAAATTCAGTCTTTGATAAGCTTCTTTGTCTTTCATTAACGCTGCCATTGCATTAAATGTCCACAATGTAGAAACGATCAGAATAAACAAGGGTAACACTTTTTACTTCTTTTACTACCTCTTCTTCTTAGGTTTAATGTTTGCTGGTTTCCTCAATAGTGGATGCTTTACCGCCACCTACCGGAATATTGCAGCTTTACACTAACATTACTAGCACCTCAAGGAAAACTAAAGACCAACCTTAAATACTTTTTATTTTGGTATTTTAATGTTTGCTTTTGAAGAAAATGATTTTTGGTAGATAACACTGTTTTCTTACTAAAATGCAAAACATTATCATCTAGTATTTAATTTTCAAAAAAGACAACTGGTTGGGAAAACAACAAGATGCCTTTTTCAGACACTTAAGAAATGTGGTATTCGAGTCTAAAAATGTAATTTGATACCAGCTTTTGTACATCCTCAAGGTAAAACTAACTAATTACCTAATTAATAGCTAAAATGGACATTTAAATGGCATACCACAGCAAATACATAAACCTCAAAAACCTTTAAAGTCTTGCCTCCAACTTCTTTAACTTTCAGCTGCACTGTTTAAACCTGTATTTTCAGTATTTATGGATCTTTCTTAGAGTCAAATTCAAGCCCTTTCTGAACACTTTCAAGTAGGACTTTCAATTTTTTTCTAGGACTTTACAGCTGTGTGGATTTGGTGTTTATACAGCTACACAAAGCCTAAGCCACTGATCATCAAGTGGTGGCCCAGGGCCTGAGCTTCCTGTCCGGCCCCCGAAAGATAATTTAATTCATAAAAGGAGGAAAAGAAGATTTTAAGAGTATCCTTTTGCTTTAAATGTCTATAGCTGTTAAATACATCCCACAAACAATTAACACTGAAATAGTTTGAGAATGACTAACCATTTGATCTGTTTTTACAGAAATTTACTGTCAAAATTAGTCCATATTCAAAAAAAATGGTTAAGGTTGGCAGAAGTGTTGCAAAAATTGTCAGAGAAAAGTGGTGAAAAGAGGTTAAAATGTGTCAAAAAATGGTTAAGGAGGAAAAAGGGGAAAAATGTATCAAAAATTGAATTCAAATGACAAAAAATAGTGCAAGAAAGTGAAGAAAAGGGATTAAAAAGTGGCAAAAATAGAAGAAGTGACAAAAATTGATAATAGAGTGGCATAAAGGGCATAAAACGCAGAAAAAATGGTTTAAGGGGGTTAAAGTCTTTCAATAATTGGGTTAATGAGGCAAAAAGGGGGAAAGGTATCAACAATGGGTTAAAAGTGGGAAAAAGCTTTAAAAGCTGCAAAAATTTTCGAAGAAATGTAATAAAGGGGTTAAAAGTGGCAAAAACAGAAGTGGCAAAAATGGATAAAAGAGTGGCACAAAGGGGTTAAAACATGCAGGAAAAGTGATTTAAAATGGGTTAAAATCATGCAAAAAAATTGATTAAAAAGGCCAAAAGTATCAAAAAGGGGTTAAAAATGTCAAAATGGGTTAATATTGCTGCTAAATGACAACTAGGGAGGGTCCATTCTTTGTGATTTTCAGGGGTCCGGCCAATCCTGTTGTCAGGTCTGTCTCCTTGTGGCCTGCTGCATTCTAGATAAAAGGGATAGATCTCACTGGTAATGACTCAAAATGTCCTGTAGTTTCAAGGGGAATACAAAAACTACTGCAATAATATTTCAATCAGACCAAAATGTTCATTGAATTTTTGTGTTTTTGAAAATCCGGCCCCCAGAGTTTCTGTTGAGACTAAATCTGGCCCTCGTACAAATGTACTTGATGAACCCTGGCCTAAACTATTATGCCTATGAGTGCAAAATTAATCATTTTATCATCAAACAGTACCCAAAAGAGTGCACCAGTGCTCTCCAAGTGTTCTAAGACTTTGTCCTTAGCTAAAAACAAATTACAGCTAAGAAAACTTTGGTGAATGCCAAACCTCTTAAGAACCACTAAGTAGATTTCTTTTTCAGGATAGTTGTAAATGAGGTCCAAATGTTGGGCAATAATTGCTTTACTTATAAATTGCAAGCAAACTCCTGCACACAGCTTTATGTGCACAAAAAGGTTGGCCAAAAAACTGAAATACTGCCCAAGAATGTCTACATTTTAGACACCTCTTTTTATGGTCAAATTCAAGCACTTTCAAAAGGAATTTCAAAGCCTTTCCTTTGCTTTAGAGCCTTAATATCTATACAAATACATTTCTAAAAGAAATATTAAATCCCTACCTTTTGATATAAAACTGATTTTATGCTATCAACAAGCACTGTTTTTGAAATAGCAGTCAATCGATAACCAATCAAAGGTGACTAAAATAATAACATTTGTCATTAAACATTAATCTAAATGATAAAAACATGACAATACTTCTAGTTTATCCAGTTTCTGCCCTCTCCTCAACTGTAGTTATTCATATTTTTACAATTATAATAATTCTCTGACTTTAAAAAAATCCCAATCCACAATTCGTGCAGAATTATTAGGCAAGTGAGTATTTTGATTTTATCTTCATTTTTATGCATATTTTACAACTCATAGCTCCATAAACTGGAATGCTTATTGGAATGAAGCATTATCAGGTGATGTTTATCTGTCTAATGAGGGAGGGAGTGGCCTAAAGTGATCACCACCCTATATCAAGGTGTGCAGAATTATTACGCACATATAGGCAATTAAATTAAAAACTAATCATTTCCCATCTCCCTTGTTAATTTATATTTATTATAGCAAGAATAAAAGAAAAACAACTGAAAATTAACAAATAAACACTTTAGACTTTAAAAACAAATATTCAGTGACCAATATAGCCACACTTCTTTTCAATAACCTTCATGAGCCTTCCATCCATGGAATCTGTTAGTTTTTTTGATCTGCTGACGATCAATTTTATGTGCAACAGCAACCACAGCCTCCCAAATGCTGTTCAAAGTGCTTTATTGTCTTCCTCCACTGTAAATTTCACATTTCAAGATGGCCCACAAGTTTTCAATCGGGTTTAAGTCAGGTGAGGAAGGGGGCCATGTCATTAATCTACCATCTTTAAGGCCTTTGCTGGCCAGCCACGCAGTGGACTACTTTGGTGCATGTGATGGAGCATTGTCCTACATAAAAATCATGGCCTTCTTGAATGATGCAGACTTTTTCTTGTACCACTGCTTGAAGAAAGTATCTTCCAAGAACTGGCAGTAGTTTTGAGAGTTGATTTTATGTCCATCCTCAACACGAAAAGGTCCAACTAATTCATCTTTAATAATAGCTGCCCACACCAGTACCCCACCTCCACCTTGCTGTCGTCTGACTCGATGTAGAGCTCTGTGCCCATTAGTGATCCAGCCACAGGCCCATCCATCTGGTCCATCAAGAGTCACTCTAATTTCATCTGTCCTTAAAACCTTTGAAAAATCTGTCTTCAAGTATTTCTTGGCCCAGTCTTGGTGTTTCAACTTGTGGGTATTGTTCAGTGGTGGTCTAATTTCAGGTTTCCTTACCTTGGCCACATATCTGAGCACTGAACACCTCGTACTTCTGGACACTCCAGGCAGGTTGCAGTTCTGCAACATGGCAGCACTGGATGATAAAGGGTTAATGATAGCCTCACGTTTAATTCTTCTTAGTAATTTAGCAGTTAATTTCTGTCTTTTATTCTCCACACGTTTCTTGTGACCTCGATGGATATTTCCAACAAAACGTTTGATTGTTCGGTGATAACGTTTCAATAGCTTTGCTATTTCAAGTGTGCTGCATCCCTCTGAAAGGGATTTTACAATTTTTGATGTTTCAGTGTCTGTTAAATCTCTTTTTTGGCCCATTTTGTCTGAGGTGAAGAGGCTGCCTAATAATTCTGCACACCTTGATATAGGGTGGTGATCACTTTAGGCCACTCCCTCCCTCATTAGACCGATAAACACCACCTGATAATGCTTCATTCCAATAAGCATTCCAGTTTATGGAGCTTTGAGTTGGAAAATAGGAGTTAAAAATGAAGATATAATCAAAATACTCACTTGCCTAATAATTCTGCACGCAGTGTAAATGCAGCTTCTTATCATGGGAAGCAAACACTTCAAAATTCTAGTAATTTCAAGCATTTTATCCCATGTCAAACAAGACTCAAACCTTGATAACTCAACTTTAAATCCATTTTTTTCCAATGATTTTAAGTACTCATATGAGCTCTTTGTTTCAGATGAATCAGATGGAGATTACCACTTAAAGCTTATAACTAGCCGTGTCATTTTCGTGTTCCTCTACAAAATGAAGGTCTGTTTCATAACTTAATTGCCGATACACACCAATCACTTCCACACCTGAATCACAAAAGCACAAACAGTTGCATTTATTTGAGTGTGCAGACAAAGTTGTTAGTCATCCAGAAGAGACATAAAAATAAAAAATAAAAAAACAGGCAACAAATTGTCTTTACCAGCCTTGGACAGCTATCACGATGATATGGCCTTGTTTTTTTAAACTAATTATTAAGTACACAATATACACATGGGGGAGAAAGCGCATTTGTTTAGTCCAGAAGAACACAAAGGACAGAGATGGACATACAACACAGTCATTTTTAATAACAACAATAGAGAAGAAAGTATAAACCCTGTCGTCTAACATCTTTATCTGCCTGTAAGGTGCACCTCTGCTTTCAGGAGACTAATGAACGGGTTAAAGGAGGCGGCGCTGGTACAGTAGGTGTGCCAGATTGAACGCTGACACGATCACAGCACACATTCATGATGAAGAATGCACTGAAAAGTTTCCTATTCAAGAGAAATGTCCATAAAAGGAGTTGAAATAGCGGCAAGTGTTCATCGAAGGAGACCGACTACATAGGGAGGAGGGGACACATATGAAATTCAAGTATCAAAATAACTAAGACACTGACGAGCTGAAATTACAAAGGTAGTAAAAATCATGGGAAGAGGAACACCAACACAATCAACAATACATTAGGCAACATTTTGCATTTGTTTTTAAGGCAGTTGATTAAAAAAACTAAACAGAACTAGGCGTCTTCTTCATTCAGAGTTAAATACAAGCCTAGCCCCGACGTGTCACCTGGAGATCTGCGGTAGAAAAAGAAGCTACGCCGGACTCTAAGCACTTTAGTTTGACTTGTCTTCTGACGTCAGAGAGAGAGGAGAGTTCATGTGGACAGCGGTGGAGGTGTGCTCTCGATTTTTGGTCTTCTTCACAGTGAGGTTTGTCAGGGCTGATAAGGCTGCTGCGTCAAGAGTGAGGAGAGTCACTCTCAGCCTATTGTCTGGCACATCAATCTAAATGGTTGGCACGTTATCAGTGCACAGCATGGGAAGGCAGGGAGCGTGCATCATCCGCTAACGATTGCCCTTCATGGCCTCCTTGGCTGCCAGGATGAGCGGCGTGAGGCTGGAGAGAGGCTTAGCCAGCTTCAGGAACGGATGCTGCAAAAAAAGAGAGAAAAAACAAACAATTTCGTTTAAAAAGTGCAAATTTTGTTAAATGGGTGAATTTCACCTTCAGGGGAGCTCTCAATCAAAAAGACAACAAAAGATGGCAGATAGTTGGGCAACTTTGGTTACAAGCAGAGCCACATAAACTTTATTCTTTCTAACAAAGGACCAAAGGTATTAAATATAGCAGGATTCTCTTCAGTTAATGATAACTCATACTCTAACAAGAGAGAAAAATATACAGCTTTCACAAAAGTTCCTAAAACCAACATTTATACTTTTAAAACTCACATGCAATTTTAAATAAACAATGTTTATTTCAGTCAGTAAAACACATAATTTATGCTGCTTTTTCAATACATTTAAATGATTACTTACAGGTTATTTAAGTGTAATCTGTCTTATGTATCTACTTTCAGCCAATTATATCTCTAATTTCTTGCAGAGAGCCTCACATACGTGCATAATTGAAAATAGAAGAGTTACTAATTTTCGTGTGTTTATGGCAGATTGTATCATGTTTTCTTCATGTTTAAAATTTTCTGATTTTTAAAGTTGACTTCATTGGCTACATAAAGTAAGGAGGAAGGCCACATGTGGCCCCCAGGCCGCCAGTTGTCCATCCCTGGCACATTAAGACACACAGCTTATCCGAGCCCATCCCGACCCTCTGGTTGATTCTTTTATCAACTTCAGTCGAGATCAAAAAGAGCAAATATTTAAATATTTGGGGGATTTTAACCCTTTAAAAGCCAGTTTGACTACAAGAAGTCATTGCTGGTTTTTAAAAATTAATTGATCAATTAAATCAATTAATCAATCAATCAGAGATAAAGAGTAATTTTCTAAAGCATAAATGTCAGATGTCTGGGGGATTTCTTTAAGCAAAGTCCTGGATATGTCAAAAACTAGTAACTAAATGATTTTGATGCATTATTGATTTTTGTGCAGCGTCAGATTTAAAACTGTGCTCTCTAAGAAGCCATTCATTGATAAAAACGTCCGTTTCCAAAACAGCAGTAAGAATACTACAGATCAGTATTTCCCAATTGTTTGGCTTAAATCTTTCATCAACTTCAGCCTTGATCAAAAAAACTAAATATTCAACCATTTTAACCCTTTAAATGCTGTTTCTAATACATATTATCATTTTCATATGAAAACCAAACAAAATGTTTTTTCATTTTAATATATATATAATATATCAAAAGGGTTCGTCCTGGTAGTTTCAAAGGTTAGCAACAAAATGAGTTTTGATGCATGACTAGTTTTTTTTTGTAGTTTCAATTTAAAACTTTATTTCTTAATGAGCCATTCATGGACAAAAATGTCCCATTTATTCCCTGTATAATCACATTTTTAATCTCCCTGCCCCAGAAGAATACAATCATGGATTCTGTAATGTCAGTGATTTATTTAGAAGTAAAACTGTACAACTGATCATTTTTGGTGTACACACCTAGATGGCGCTATTTTTCCGTAGTATGCCTATGTATGAAGTACTTGTCATTTCTTACTCAGCCATAGAGATACACTCTAGTAATGCGGTTTAATAATTTCCAAAAATATATTGTAAATAAGCATCAGATTTATGCAACAATCCCCCTTTTTATTTTTTATTTTTTGCATTTTGCAACAATTTTGTGAATTGCAATCAACATTTCGGGACATTTTTGGCTTATTAGGGTGGTAAGTTTGTACAGAGTAAACTAAAGGCCTTTAAGAAAATTGAAATATAAAGATTTATCAAGAAAACAGCATTCATACAATGCCGTCATACCGTTTACAGCAACACAGACAAAATTATCCCAAAATCAAAATCAAGAATTCTCCCTGTTGGACAAAAATGCCCAGAGTTCAACCAGAATGTCAATCATGTTGACATTTTGGTGCAACAATTCCACTTATTCTACTGTTAAACAAAGGTTAATAATGTAAAAGTAGGATTTTCTGACCTGCAGCAGCTCTTTTCCTCCGCCTCTTTTCTCTACGTCCATCTCCAAACAACGGTTGAGGAAATCTCTGAAGACCGGGGACAGCTTCTCAGGGTTCTGCAGCTCAGGTGTGCCGTTAGTGGCGATCAGGTACAATGCCTGCACAAAAGAGAGACATGTAACATTCAGTTTTCAGTAACTGCATAATCTGCACAAAATCACAACAACTTGCTAGAGGAAGATGATTTTTGACAAAGTAAATAAACCCCAGACTCCCTTTTTCTTTAGCTATAAGCCCTTTAATATGGGTATTAAGTGGTGTTGTTGGCCAATTTGGGTCTACATCCTGTTGTCTGAGTGCAAAATATTTAACTTGTATATTTTATGGAAGTCACTGCATGGTGATAAGCACAGCCGCTTACAGTGCCATTTGTTATTTATAGTAGTTTTTTCCCCTGTTGGGTTATAATGTCTGCCTCGGTCTATTCATTTATTTAACTAGCATTCGCTGTAAAATTGCTGTTCTTATATCACTTGTTTCTGGATTTAGGAGCAGAAAACTAACCTAAGTTTGATTTAATATATTTGATTTATTCAGAAGCTAAACGGAAGACTGTAGTAACACAGAGGCTCTTATCAGTTTTTTATAAGGAAAAAACAAAAAGATCCTGGTATATTTTACGGTTTTAACGTTTAAACAACAATAAGTAACCTGCAGTTACTGTAATGCTGTTTCCACACGTAAGTATCAAACTATAACCAACAATCTACCAAGACACTCTGCTTTTAAGTCAGTCTGCGTCATAAACGTAGTAAAGTTGTCTGTGTGTAGAAATTCCTTTGCCGACGGAATGAGTGGTATTTGCTGGTATTCAAAAAGAAAACGCAAAAGTGACTGAAGCAGCAGAAAAAGTGGACAATCATATTTGTTTCTAGACAAGCAGTCGACTATTTAGTGCTGAATAATCCTCCTGAATGTTATTGTTGAATGTGCAGGGCAGAGCAATGTCCCATGAGACTCCTGACTCACTGCAGCTGCTCACAAAACATGTCAACGTCTGAAACAACCCAGCATAGCCTCAATAATTCACAATTATTTCTTATTTTAAAGAGTGGCAATAAGTGAGCCATGGGACTCATAGAAGAGGATTTTATTCAGTGTTTCATGTCAAATATGTCAATAAATGCCATAAAACTAAGAGTATAAGTCCCCCTATTTAAGCCACAGCCTGTGTTTTAGAGTCTCCCAGAGGGAAAAAAGGTTGGACTATCTCCCTGTGCAACGATTTCTATTTCCTTCAGTTAAATCTATAATGTGCAGCTTTCATGCAGCTGTGGGGCTGTTTTGGTGCTGCCTTTAATGGCGTTGGAGTTTGAACATCTACTAGCTATAATACAGCAGTTCAGCCCTGGAAGGGCACTGCCCACCTCCACTTATCACTTCCTGTCTTGAACAAAGGAGTCTTTCCAATCAAAGTTATCAGTAAATTTCTCTTGTCTTTGCATGCAAGATTACGACTCAAAGAGGGAGTAAAGATGTTAAAAAGTGGCGCCAACCCCCACCAGTCTGATTTATGTATCTAAAACTTAGAACAAAAAGTAAAGAAATTTGTGTTTGGTACATTGTTTCTTTCTTTCTTCTTGTTGTAACAATGCTTCTTGGTAATAAATCTTATACTGTTGGAAAGCATGTTTATTACCCTTTTAAAGGATGCCACATTTGTAAGGATCATGCATTTGTGGGATGAGCAGCAGAGCTGAGTATGTGGGTTGCACTCATAAAATGTGCCAAATCTTCTCTGCCAATGCCAAACAGCTGATTCTGCCATTGACTCTTGTTTGGTGTTTGGTGGATTTGATGATTGAAGTTTGAAGAAACAAGATATATTGACAATTTAACAATTTATTCATTTAACAAACAGGAGCCTCAGTAGAGAGTGGAAGAACCAAACACAGCCACAACAGCCTGGCACTTTCTCCTCATGCTGGTCATCAGCCTGGTCACACACTGCTGTGGGATGGCATCCCATTCTTCAGCCAGCATTTGTCGCAAGTCAAATGTGTTGGTTGTGTTGGTCACTCTGGCACCAACAGCACACCCAAGCTGATCCCACAAATGTTCAGTGGGGTTAAGGTCAGGACTGCTGGCAGGACATCCCATCCTCTCCACTCCCAAACTCTAGAGGTAGTCTCTGATAAACCCTGCTCTGTGGGGGCGAGTGTTGTCATCTTGGAGGATAGAGTTCTTGCTGACAGGGTGAGAAAACGGTATTCTTGGGGTGTCGTCTTCTTGGGACGCCCACTTCGCAGCCCATCTCTGACATGCCCCGTTATATGGAGCTTGGCCTTCAGTTTGGAGATGGTACTAGGGCTCACTCCAAACAATGCTGCAGCTTGGTTTTGTGGAACACCAGCTTGAAGTTGCCCAACCAACAAGCCCTATCCAGATCAGTCAAACGTGGCGTGCCGATTCTTGAAGCAGACATCTACTGACCACTGTAGCAGGGCCCATGCTCACACCTGGGGGTACCAGAGGCTCAAAACAAGAGTCAGTAGCAACAGCAAAATAAGCTGATTGGCATTGGCAGAAAGGATTTGGCACATTTTTCATGGGCGCAACCCACAAACTCAGCTCTGCTGCTCATCCCACAAATGCATGATCCTTACAAATGTGGCATCATTTAAAAGGGAAATAAACAGGCTTTCCAACAGTGTAAGATTTATTACCAAGAAGCATTGTTGCAACAAAGAAATAATGTACCAAACACAAATTTCCTTACTTTTTGTTCTAAGTTTATAACAGGATGTTGTGAGCTGTGAAGCCAGTGCGTGCAATACAGAAGAATAGAGGCGAGTTTTGAATCCTGTTATGTTGCGTTCAGTGGATGAAAGTGGCGGCTGCACTAGTGATCACGACAGCATCTGTCTCACTATGTCTTCTTGTATGATGGTTTCAGTGGCACAAGGGACACAGTCAGTGTTTTTGATTAAAAAAAAGGAACTAAAATAGCATCTTAGACTCTGTTTTTTATGTTGGATAAATAAAGGGGTTTAAATAATTTTCACTCACACGTAGTGGGTTCTCATTCAGGTACGGAGGCTCTCCTTCCACCATCTCGATGGCCATGATTCCAAGAGACCAGATGTCCACTTTGGGCCCGTACGCCTTCCTGGTCACCACCTCAGGAGCCATCCAGTACGGTGTGCCCACCATGGTGCTGCGTTTGCTCTGCTCTGGAGTGATCTGGGCGCAGAAGCCAAAATCAGCTGTAGAGAAGACGATAGGGTTAATACACAGACTGGGACAAAAGGTGACATTTTTCAGTGCCATGAATGTTTTCTTAAATATATTTTTGGGGTTGTTTTAAATGCCTTTATTTAGAGGAGGACAGTGGACAGTCAGACACAGGGATGAGAGAGCAGGGAAGATACATGTGGGAAAGGCGTCATAGGCTAGACTTAGATCCGGGCCGTCTGCATCAAGCAGCAACCTCCGGTCCTGAAAAATGAAGCCAATGCGGACTTACAAAAAAATTCCGATACAGTGAGAATCCACTTGAGGCTGGCTGCAGGAACACCGTAATTCCTGTCTCAACACATGTTAAACAGCCGTTTTAAAACTAGAAATAAACTGGTTTCCAGCCTGGTTCAAAAAAACAAAAGTGTCTCATTAGTTAATGTCCTTATGTGCTAGTGAAAAAACAAAATATTTTCCTTTTATAAATTTGTAAAACTAATTTTATTCTATTTTTTAAATTTTTAAACTCGACAATCATATTTTACAATCTAAACACACCACCACCCCCCCTCATCAGAGGACAAAATACTTCCTTTTAGTGGAAAAAATACAATATTTAAGTTTCTTAATTTTTACAACTATTTTTATTCAAATTTTAAATAGTTAAACAAGACAATTATTATTTTTATAATTTAAATCCTCCACCACCACCACTCACCACAGGACAATTAACTGTATTCTATAAAAAAAATACAAGAATAAACATTAACTTTTAAAAACTACTCTTATTCTTTTTTTTTAATTGTTGAACTAGATAATCATTATCTTTAACAACCTAAACCCACTACCACTCCCCATCACTGGCAGACAAATAATTTTAGTCTAGTCAAACTTTTTTCCTTTTTTTAATTTTTAAAACTACTTTTATTCAATTTTAAACTGTTAAAAGACAATAAGTGTGTGTTGTTATCTTATCCCACCACCACCCCCTCCTCATCGGAGGAAAAATAACTTTTAACTCAGTTGAAAATTTACTCTAATAGACATTTTTGAATTTTTAAAACTAATTTTACCTGTCCTCCCACTCCTGTCTCTGCCTCAACTCCTGCCCCAGTTTCTCAGGATCCTCCCACCTCTGCCTCCCACTCTCCTCTCTTTCCCTGTGCTTCCACCATCTCCCTCTCGCTTCTCTTTACCTTTTCTCCTGCCCCTGTCTCTTCTCCTGCTCCCAATTCTCTGTTTCCCTGAAACATTCTATCTTTATCCTCCTGTGTCTGTATCTGCTCCCGCTACTGTCTGTCCTTCTGTCCCGTGTCTCTCTCACCTGCTGCCATTTCTCTTCTTTTTTCTGCTGCTGCTCTCTCATCCATTGAACCATCTGTATCCACTCAGTCATCTCCCCGTCTGTCTGCTTCTCTCTACCTATCTATCTGCTCTTGTCTCCCCCCTCTCCTCTCTTCTCTTCCAACCTTGCTCCTGCCCCCTTCTCTCCTGTCTTTCTCTTTGCTTCTGCTCTGGTATCTCCTCCTGCTCCCAACTCTCTTTGTCTTCCTGTACCAATCTATCTATATCCTCCTCTTCTCTATCTCCTCCAGGGGAAGCTCCTGCTCAAGTCTCTGCCTCTACTCACACTTCAGTGTCCCAGTCATTTCCTGTCTATCTCCGCTCCTCCCCCTTCTCCCAACTATCTTTGTCTTACTGTAGCAAACTCTCTAAACCCTTACCCAACTCCAGCTGCTGCTTTTTCCATCTCTCTATTTTCTTCAGCTTTCGCCTCTCTCTCTCCTCTCTTTCCTTCTGCCCTTGTCTCCTCCTTTCCTCTCTTTCCATTTGCTCATGCCTCTCCCTCTCCTCGCTTTATCCCTGTTCCTGTCTCTACCTGTCCTCTCTTAGTATCCGCTTCCACTCCTGTCTCTCTCTCTCCTCTCTTGCTCTCCGCTCCTGTCTCGCCCTCTCCATTTTTTCAATCTGCTCCTGCTCCTTTCTGCTTCTCTCCTCTTGCTTTCTCTGTGCCAGCTCCTATCTCCTCCTCTCCTTCCATTCCCTGTTCATCTGTCTCCTGTCTTTCCTTCTGCTCTTTCTCCTATTTGCTTCTTTCCTCTCTTTCTCTCTGCTCCTGTTCCTGCCTCTTCTGCTCCTCTCTACTCCTCTGCTCTTGATCCTGTCTCTCTCTCTCCTCTATTTTTCTCTGTACCTGTCTCTCCCTCTCCTCTCTTTCCCTCTGTTCCTGCTCCTGCCTATCTCTCTCCTCTCTTTCTCTCTGCTCCTGTCTCCTCCTCTCCTGTCCTTCTTTCTGCTCCTGTATCAACCTCTCCTCCCTTTGTCTCTGCAGCTGTATCTCCCTCTCCTCTCTTTCCCTCCTCTCCTCTCTTTGTCTCTGCTCCTGTATCAACCTCTCCTCTATTTCACACAGCTCCTGTATCCTCCTCTCATTCCTTTCAATCCGTGCCTCTATCTCCCTCTCCTCTCTTTCCCTCTGATCCTGTCTCTCTCTCTTCTGTATCTCCTGTTCTCTTTCCTCCCGATCCTGTAGCTCTCTCTCCTCTCTTTTCCTCTGTATCTGCCTATCCCTATCCTCTCTTTCTCTCTGCTCCTGTCTCCTCCTCTCCTGTCTTTCCTTCTGGTCCTGTATCAACCTCTCCTCTCTTTCACTCTGCATCTGTCTCAACCTCTCCTGCCTTTCCATCTGCTCTTGCATCTCACTTTCCTCTCTTTCTCTTTGCTCCTGATCCTGACTTTCTCTCTTCTCTCTTTCTCTCTGCACCTGTCTCTCCATTTCCTCTCTTTCCCTCTGTTCCTGCTCCTGCCTATCTCTCTCCTCTCTTTCTCTCTGCTCCTGTCTCCTCCTCTCCTGTCTCCCCTTCTGCTCCTGCCCTTCTCTCCTCCTCTCCTCTATTCATCTCTGCTCCTGTATCAAAATCTCCTTTATTTCACACAGCTCCTGTATCCTCCTCTCATTCCTTTCAATCCGCACCTGTATCTCCCTCTCCTTTCTTTACCTCTGATCCTGTCTCTCTCTCTTCTCTATCTCCCATTCTTTTTCCTCCCGATCCTGTAGCTCTCTCTCCTCTCTTTTCCTCTGCATCTGTCTATCCTTCTCCTCTCTTTCTCTCTGCTCCTGCCTCCTCCTCTCCTCTCTTTCCCTCTGCTCCTGTGTCCACCTCTCCTCTCTTTCCCTCTGCTCCTGTCTCAACCTTTCCTGCCTTTCCATCTTTTCCTGTAACAACCTCTCTTCGCTTTCCCTCTGCTCCTGTCTCCTCCTCTCTTCGCTTTCCCTCTGCTCCTGTCTCCTCCCCTGAAGCGTTGATTCTTCTCTGGGTAATTTTTTGTCTTCAGTGTTCTGAAATTTAAATTCACAATGTTGTATCAGTAAAACTGCAAAACAATTTTAACAAAAGCATATTTTCACAACATATTTAGAATCATTATTCGAGCATCTCATTCGATTCAGGATGGAAAATTCAGATACAAGAGTTCAGAGGACATTTTCAATTATACTAAATTTAGTCAAGCCTAAAGGATATCAAAGAAATTATCAATATAACAACATTACTTATCATATCAAACAGAAAACTTACAGACCCATATGACCACAGCATACCCCTTCACTACAATAAAACAATCAAAGTAAAGTAAACAGAAAAGGAGAGCTGCATGTTAACTTTATGCTATTGAAGAGGGGTGTCAAACTTAATCACAGCAGGGGCCGGATTCTGAATTTAGGTCTGGCCTGAGAGCCAGCCAGAGTATTTGAATATGGGGGAAACCATGATGAATGCTTTAGAGATTTTAAAAAGTCACAAAAAACTATTAGGCTACAGATCTGCAAAAAAAGTCAGACTTACTAGTTAAAAAGGTCAAAACAAGAAAATAACAAGTCAAACCAATGTTTTTAAAGGTCAAGGAAGTCTAAATGTGAGATTGAATTCAAATCAATGAGGTTAAAATGTCAAAATATGGGATCAAGTTCAAAATCATGAGTCTTTAAGGTCATAATCTGAGACAGGTGTCAAAATTGTGTCTAAAAGGTCAAAATACAGAAAGATGTGAGTTTAAAAGTAGAATTTGAAGAGTATAAGATAAAAGTCAAAATCAGGAATCTTAAAGGTGACATTATGACAAATAAAATCCTAACTATGGGTTTAATGGTGAAAATATATGATTAAAGTTAAAATCTTAAAATTCATGGGTTTAAAGGGTCAAAATATGACATGAAATTCAAAATCATGAGTCCAAAAGGTAAAAATATGACCTTTAAGACTGAAAAAGTCTATAAGGTCAAAATCAAGTCATAATCATACGTTTTAGAGAAAAAAATATGGGGGAAAAGTTGTAAGTTTAAAGGGTCAAAATATGAAAAATTAAGTCAAATTTCTGAGTTTACACGGTTAAAATATGAGATTAATTACAAAAGCATGAGTTTAAACGGTCGAAATATGAGACAAAATTCAAAATCTTAAGCTTTAACAGTCAAAATAGTAGATTAAATTTGAAATCATGGTTCAAAAAAATAATATTATACAAAATAAATTTCATAACTGTGAGTGTAAAAGGTCATGAGATGAATGTCAAAATCATTGGTCTGAACTGTCATAATATCAGAAATTGTGCATTCAAAAGGTCAAAATAAGTGATTGAATTCATGGTTGTGTGTTAAAAGTTTAGAGTATGAGAAAGGCTAATAGTCAAAACCATGGTTCTGAAAGGCCAAAATATGGCTAATTAAGTCAAATTTGTGAGATTTAAAGGTCAAAATAGGTGATGAAATTAAATATTTGGAGTTGTAATGGTCAAAATATAGGATGAAATTAAAAATTGTGTTAAAAAGTTCAGAGTATGAGATAGGCTAATAGTCAAAATGAAAGGCCACAATAAGACCAAAAAATTAGAAATTATGAGTTTGAAAGGTCAAAATAGATGATTTAAGTCAAAATCATGGGTTTAAAAGGTCTTAATATGAGAAAAAATTCGAAATTGTGCATCTAAAATGTCCAAATATCAAACATCGTTCATTTAGCCTATTTAAAGATGTAAGTTGAAAAGTTCAGAGTATGAGATAAAAGTCAAATCATGAGTGCAAAGGATCAAAATATGACGTTTAAACCCATAATTTTGTTTTTAAAAGGTCAAAATGTGAGTAAAAATTAAAAATGTTGAGTTTGAAAGGTCAAAATGTAGGGTAAAATTCAAAATCATGTGTCTGGAAGGTCAAAATATGAAATCAAGGTCAAAATAATTAGTTTTAAAGGTCAAATAAGACAAAATTCAAAATTGTGCATTTAAAAGGTCAAAATATGTGGTTAAATTCATAGCTGTGAGTTTAAAAGTTCAGAGTATGAAAAAAAATTCAAAATGGTGAGTTACAAATTAAGTCTAAATGGTGAGTTTAAAGGCGAAATACATGACTAATAATTAAGTAAAAATCATGATTTTAAAGGTCAAGGTAACCAAAAATGTCAAAATTGTGCATATTAAAGGTCAAAATATGTCATTAAATTCATAGCTGTGAGTTTAAAAGTTCAGAGTATGAGATGAAATTCAAATCATGAGTCTAAAGGATCAAGATATGACACTTAAACCCATAAATTTGTGTTAAGGTCAAAATATGAGTTAGGATTAAAAATTTTGAGTTTGAATGGTCAATATGCCAGATAAAATTCTAAATCATTAGTCTGAAAGGTCAAAATATGTGATCAAAGTCAAAATAGAGTTTTAAAAGTCAAATTATGAGAAAAACAAAACAAAACTGTGCATAGAAAAGGTCAAAATATGTGATTAAATTCATAGTTGTGGGTTTAAAAGTTCAGAGTATGAGATATAAGTCAAAATCATGATTCTGAAAGGCCAAAATATGATGTTGTTTAAATGTTAAAATAGGTGAAATTTCATATTTTGAGTTTTAAAGGTCAAATATAGGTTAAAATTGAAAATTGTGAGTTTGAAAGGTCAAAATGTGAGATTAAGCTTAAATCATCAGATTAAAAGGTCAAAATAAGAGACACAATTCAAAATTGTGCATTAAATTGTCAAAATATGTGATTAAATTCAAAGCTATGTTTTTAAAACTTCTGAGTATGAGATAAAAGTCAAAATCATGATTCTGAAAGGCTAACATATGATTAATCAAGTCAAAATTGGGAGTTTTAAAGGTGAAAATAGGTAATGAAATTTAATATTTTGAGTTCTAAAGGTCAAAATATAGGTTAAAATTGAAAATTGTGAGTTTGACAAGTCAACATGTGAGATTAAGTCAAAATCATGAGATAAAAAGGTCAAAATATGAGACACAATTCAAAATTGTACATTCAAAAGGTCAAAATATGTAATTAAATTCAAAGTTGTGAGATTGAAACTCCAGAGTATGAAACAAAAGTCAAAATCATGATTCTGAAAGGCCAAAATATGACTAATTAAGTCAAAATTGTGAGTTTGAAAGGTTAAAACAGGTGATGAAATTAAATATTTTGAGTTTTAATGGTTGAAATTTAGGTTAAAATTAAACATTGTGAGTTTGACAGGTCAAAATGTGAGACTAAAGGGTCAAAATCATGAGATTAAAAGATCAAAATATGAGACACAATTCAAAATTGTGCATTTTAAAGCTCAAAATATGTGATAGAATTCAAAGTTGTGAGTTTAAAAGTATCAGAGTATGAGATGAAATTACAAATAATAAGTCTAAAGGATCAAAATATGACGTACACCTACAATTTGGTGTTTTAAAGGTCAAAATATGGGTTACAATTAAAAATTGTGAGTTTGGAAGGTCAATGTGTGAGATAAAATTCCAAAACATGGATTTAAAAGGTCAAAATATGTTATCAAAGTCAAAATAATTAGTTTTAAAGTTCAAATTATGAGACAAAATTCAAAATTGTGCATTCAAAAGGTCACAATGTGTCATTAAATTCAAACTTGTGAGTTTAAAACTTCAGAGTATGAAATAAAAGTCAAAATCATGATTCTGAAAGGCCAAAACATGACTAATTAAGTCAAAATTGGGAGTTTTAAAGGTTAAAATAGGTGATGAAATTAAATAATTTGAGTGTTAATGCCCAAAATATAGGTTGAAATTAAATATGTTGAGTTTTAAAGGTCAAAATATGTGATTAAATTCATAGTTGTGAGTTTAAAAGTTCAGAGGATGAGATGAAATTAAAAACAATGAGTCTAAAGGATCAAAATATGGCATGTACACCTACAATTTTGAGTTTTAAAGGTCAATGTGTGAGACAAAATTCTAAATCATGAATCTCAAAGGTCAAAATATGTAATCAAAGTGGAAATAATTAGTTTTAAAGGTCAAATCATAAGACAACATTCAAAATTGTGCATTTAAAAGGTCAAAATATGTAATAAAATTCAAAGTTGTGAGTTTAAAACTTCAGAGTATGAGATAAAAGTCAAAATTGTGAGCTTTAAAGGTTAAAATATGTGATGAAATTAAATATTTGGAGTTTGAAAGGTCAAAATATAAGATTTAAGTCAAAATCATGAGATTTAAAGGCAAAAATATGAGACAAAATTCAAAATTGTGCATATTAAAGGTCAAAATATGTCATTCAATTCAAATTTGTGAGTTTCAAACTTCAGAGTATGAGATAATAGTCAAAATCATGATTCTGAAAGGCCAAAATATGTCTAATGAAGTAAAAATAGTGAGTTTTAAAGGTTAAAATAGGTGATGAAATTAAATATTTTGAGTTGTAATGGTCAAAATATAGGTTAAAATTACAAATTGTGAGTTTGAAAGGTCAAAATGTGAGATTGAAGTCAAAATCATGAGATTAAAAGGTCAAAATGTGAGATAAAATTCAAAATTGTGCATTTAAAAGGTCAAAATATGTAATAAAATTCAAAGTTGTGAGTTTCAAACTTCAGAGTATGAGATAAAAGTCAAAATCATGATTCTGAAAGGCCAAAATATGACTAATTAAGTCAAATTTGTGAGATTTAAATGTTAAAATAGGTGATGAAATGAAATATTTTGAGTTGTAATGGTTGAAATTTAGGTTAAAATTAAACATTGTGAGTTTGACAGGTCAAAACGTGAGACTAAAAGGTCAAAATCATGAGATTAAATGCCGCTTTAGTACTGTGGTGAAAGTAACTTAATCCTTAGGTATTAAAAAAACAGGTGTGAATGAATCACAAAATATCACTGAAAACTTTACTAGCTTGAGAAGAGAAAGCCATTTTTTGACAGTTTTGTGAAAATCAGTGTCTAAGTCCCACACATTCTTGTTTTCATTCAAACAGCAGATCACAGCCATTTTTGTAATGTTTAGGTAGATAACCGCCATTTTTGGAATGTTTAGGTAGATAACCGCCATTTTTGGAATGTTTAGGTAGATAACCGCCATTTTCGGAATGTTTAGGTAGATAACCGCCATTTTTGTAATGTTTAGGTAGATAACCGCCATTTTTGGAATGTTTAGGTAGATCACAGCCATTTTTGTAATGTTTAGGTAGATAACCGCCATTTTTGGAATGTTTAGGTAGATAACCGCCATTTTTGGAATGTTTAGGTAGATAACCGCCATTTTTGGAATGTTTAGGTAGATAACCGCCATTTTTGGAATGTTTAGGTAGATGACAGCCATTTTTGGAATGTTTAGGTAGATCACAGCCATTTTTGGAATGTTTAGGTAGATGACAGCCATTTTTGGAATGTTTAGGTAGATCACAGCCATTTTTGGAATGTTTAGGTAGATAACCGCCATTTTTGGAATGTTTAGGTAGATAACCGCCATTTTTGGAATGTTTAGGTAGATAACCGCCATTTTTGGAATGTTTAGGTAGATCACAGCCATTTTTGGAATGTTTAGGTAGATAACCGCCATTTTTGGAATATTTAGGTAGATAACCGCCATTTTTGGAATGTTTAGGTAGATAACCGCCATTTTTGGAATGTTTAGGTAGATCACAGCCATTTTTGGAATGTTTAGGTAGATCACAGCCATTTTTGGAATGTTTAGGTAGATCACAGCCATTTTTGGAATGTTTAGGTAGATAACTGCCATTTTTGTAATGTTTAGGTAGATGACAGCCATTTTTGGAATGTTTAGGTAGATAACCGCCATTTTTGGAATGTTTAGGTAGATGACAGCCATTTTTGGAATGTTTAGGTAGATGACAGCCATTTTTGGAATGTTTAGGTAGATGACAGCCATTTTTGGAATGTTTAGGTAGATAACCGCCATTTTTGGAATGTTTAGGTAGATCACAGCCATTTTTGTAATGTTTAGGTAGATAACCGCCATTTTTGTAATGTTTAGGTAGATCATAGCCATTTTTGGAATGTTTGGGTAGATAACAGCCATTTTTGGAATGTTTAGGTAGATAACCGCCATTTTTGGAATGTTTTGGTAGATGACAGCCATTTTTGGAATGTTTAGGTAGATGACAGCCATTTTTGGAATGTTTAGGTAGATCACAACCATTTTTGGAATGTTTAGGTAGATGACAGCCATTTTTGGAATGTTTAGGTAGATAACTGCCATTTTTGTAATGTTTAGGTAGATCACAGCCATTTTTGTAATGTTTGGGTAGATAACCGCCATTTTTGGAATGTTTAGGTAGATAACCGCCATTTTTGGAATGTTTAGATAGATGACAGCCATTTTTGGAATGTTTAGGTAGATAACCGCCATTTTTGGAATGTTTAGGTAGATAACCGCCATTTTTGGAATGTTTAGGTAGATCACAGCCATTTTTGGAATGTTTAGGTAGATCACAGCCATTTTTGGAATGTTTGGGTAGATAACCGCCATTTTTGGAATGTTTAGGTAGATCACAGCCATTTTTGGAATGTTTAGGTAGATAACTGCCATTTTTGTAATGTTTAGGTAGATCACAGCCATTTTTGGAATGTTTGGGTAGATAACCGCCATTTTTGGAATGTTTAGGTAGATGACAGCCATTTTTGGAATGTTTAGGTAGATCACAGCCATTTTTGGAATGTTTAGGTAGATCACAGCCATTTTTGGAATGTTTAGGTAGATCACAGCCATTTTTGGAATGTTTAGGTAGATAACCGCCATTTTTGGAATGTTTTGGTAGATGACAGCCATTTTTGGAATGTTTAGGTAGATGACAGCCATTTTTGGAATGTTTAGGTAGATCACAGCCATTTTTGTAATGTTTAGGTAGATGACAGCCATTTTTGGAATGTTTAGGTAGATAACTGCCATTTTTGTAATGTTTAGGTAGATCACAGCCATTTTTGGAATGTTTGGGTAGATAACCACCATTTTTGGAATGTTTAGGTAGATAACCACCATTTTTGGAATGTTTAGATAGATGACAGCCATTTTTGGAATGTTTAGGTAGATAACCGCCATTTTTGGAATGTTTAGGTAGATGACAGCCATTTTTGGAATGTTTAGGTAGATCACAGCCATTTTTGGAATGTTTGGGTAGATAACCGCCATTTTTGTAATGTTTAGGTAGATGACAGCCATTTTTGGAATGTTTAGGTAGATAACTGCCATTTTTGTAATGTTTAGGTAGATCACAGCCATTTTTGGAATGTTTGGGTAGACAACCGCCATTTTTGGAATGTTTAGGTAGATGACAGCCATTTTTGGAATGTTTAGGTAGATCACAGCCATTTTTGGAATGTTTAGGTAGATCACAGCCATTTTTGTAATGTTTAGGTAGATAACCGCCATTTTTGTAATGTTTAGGTAGATCACAGCCATTTTTGTAATGTTTAGGTGGATAACCACCATTTTTGTAATGTTTAGGTAGATCACAGCCATTTTTGTAATGTTTAGGTAGATCACAGCCATTTTTGGAATGTTTAGTTAGATCACAGCCATTTTTAAGGTTTCAAAACTAATGTTACTCAACCACAAACTTTTTACTTTTTTAAATAAACCTTACAATATTTCTGAAAACACAGGCACTCAAATAATTTTTCAAACCCAACATGATATATTTATTCACAAAAAGTAAGCAAAATGTAAAATGACCGAGCTTAGCTAGCTTAACTAACTGTTAGCCTAGCTTGCTAGCTCAGAGTAAACACATACCTCTCTCTCCAAAAGTCTTTGGTGAAATGAGTCCAGCGTTCGTCTCAGCTTGTATTTATACCCTCGGGATGGAACGAGCGTTCTAGAATTAATTTCCACCAATCACAAGTATGAAACCTTACGTCCTTTACGTCCTATCTGCTGTCACTATGGAAAGTGTAAACGTCCTACTTTACCGGTGTTTCTTGCATAAATAACAGCTTAATATTTAAGCTCCATTTCTGGCACCTAAATTAACTTAACGATACAAGAATAAAACATCAACATCATGACTTTTAGATACATTTTCAGATAAAAAGTTAGAAATATGAGACAGCTGTCAAGTTATTAATGAACATCGTTTCAGGAGTAATTATTATAATTATAAGAAGTATAATTTTATTGTTTATATTTATTTATTTATGCCACTGTTTTGTTATTTAAATGTATATCTTGATATTTTTCCATCCTGTAATCCCCAGTAAATTCACTAGAATAAAAATCTGGCCCATTTCCACCGTGTAAGCGCCAAGTCAAAGACAGCCCCAATGACTGCATCTTTGTTATAAGATTTGCATAGACTTGAAATTAATCTGTGATGAGTACACACTTTCAATGTTAGAAAAGAGTCAAAGGTATAAGTATTTTAGGATCACCACACATGATGACATAAGCTTTTAAGGAGAATGGAGGGATGTTTCTCAACTTTCTCTGTTGAAGATCTGTCTGAATGAGAATTAGAAATGTCCCTTGAGTTTTTATTGTATTTCAGAATAAAGAGTTCATTGACAGTTAGTGTTTTATAGAATAAACTTACTACCATCAAAGTGATATAGTTGTCAATAACAAAAACATTTAATCTCTAATGTCTCAGTGTCAGTCTCTGTCAGTGAAGTCTGACATGTCTCTGTGGTGTTTCATATGCACAGAGAAATGCTTTATTGAGAGGAAACCTTAAACTGATCGTGTTGATGAGGGGAAAAGAGGGAGCATGTGCTTCATCTTATATCAGAGGGACATATGATATATAACACAATTTCCCAACTACAGAATTTCAAGAAAAATGACAAATTCCACTTTTGTTCAAAATCAACTTTATGCCAGTTTACCATACAGATATCCCCTATTTTTATTTGATATTTCTGTATTGATCTACTCTGCTATAAACTGGTAGATATTAGAACATAAGGAGGCTCTTTGAGGGGGTTGAACTAGGGGGCCCAGGGGTCCTTCTCAGGGAACATATTGGATCATCAAACTCTATTCTGACACTGTTTATCACGCTATCGGTCCACTTTCCCTAAATTCAAATCATCTGAATTATTTATGAATTATTTGATGCACATCTATACTGTGTCTTGAGCAGGAGGCCCCTGGCTGCTTTTGTCAACAATGTCACTGCGCCTATGACACCAACTGAAAAAAAAAGTCTGTAGTCATCAAATATTGGATAGTTTAATTTATAATGACCTCACATTGCAGGCAAAATCCTGCTTACTATCTAACGTGTATGATTAAACTGATTAGTTTTGAAACAATGGTATGGTATGTTTTTAAACCTCCCTTCAGTGAATTATTGACCAGGTTGGGCTGGGTCGGCAGTTCCGCTTCCCCTCCGCCATAGCGGAATCATCCCGGGGCCGCAGACAGGCTGAAAAGTTGCATTGTAAATAGTTAAAGTCCAGTTTTTACTAACTTATTTCTGTTCGCCTTGAATCACCACAACAAAGTAAAACTGAGGAAGTACTTTGAACGGATTAACAGACGTTTTCCAGCCCGAGGGTGTCCGTCCAGGAGAAAGTTGTTGAAGTTGAGCTGGTGTGGAGCCTCCGGTGAGCCCCGCTAACTCTCTGTTAGCACCAAATGTTAGCTATTCTCTGTTAGCCTGGACTGATACTTAACCCACCTCCTGTCTGGGATTAATACACAAGAATATGGGTTTTAAAGTAGATCGGTTGAACAAGCTAATTAACTTCCCTGTCATATTTTAATCGACAGTAAAGCCTGTCATGCTAACGTTAGCTCATAGCTAGCACACTTGTTGGCCAAGTAGTTGATGCTAATGTTAGCCTGCTAGCCGCCCCATTGCTACTCACTTGAAGGGCACTTCAGAGTGTACATACAGACCGTTATATGGACAAATAACAGGCTATATTACCATATAATCATATATTTTATGTCAACAAGGCTCCATGAAGAGTTAAAGGTTGTTCACGGTAATATTATTCACACGTATTATTCTGTATTCAGACACTTTTAACGTTAGTTCCAATCAGAGATGACAAAAGAGAAAGTACGTTGCTTTAAATGTTATCAACTTTGTCTGCTATCTTGACAGCCCATCTATGATGTGACCAAAACACTAACTGGTTGCTGAATTATCTAGTGATAAGGTCGCCAATATTACCCAGACATGATGAAAAATATCGCATAATCTCTACACCTTTCAGTAGCAGGCATTTTAAAGTCTATAGTCTTTATTACTTTAGCGAATAATTGGCTAAACTGTTTTCTATTAATTTTTCATTCTATCATCTGTAAACTGATGACATATATTTATAGTTGTTAATATGAGGTGTAATAATAATGTAGGTTTATATCTATCAGTATAAATTCAGTATTTACCATAGCTGTAAAGTGCTTGAAAAGCTTTAAAATGCTCCTGAAAGGTTGTTGAAAAGTAGATGTGTGTCCAATGTACACATTCTTTGATAGCATGTCAGTTTGTTGACAACTTTTTGTGCCACGTAAAAGGTTTGCATGAGCTTGTCTACAGTTTTTGAGAAGTAAAACTATTATTTTTCCAATATCAGTCCCAAGGACCTTGAGGTTTTTGTTTCTGTGGTAGTTAACAGGTATCAACTGTGACTTTTACTAGTACTTTATCAAGATGTAAAATTCTGGTGTTGTGACAACCCTACTGTACTCCTGAATCTTCACATTACTTACAGCTGAGATAATGACACAGAAAACATGACAGACTGTGTTTAACTTGTGTTTTCTGAACTTTACTGTCATGTAACCAAAACACAGCACTGCTGCAATAATACCACTTACAAAGCATAGTCTTCCATCCAATCAGGTTTCAACTTCAACCACAATTTTGACTGCCAAAGATCATAAAAATAAGACTAGAATGGCCGTCTGGGGCGGCAGACCCACGCATAAGTGGTGCTACCAAGGAACTCATACTCCCATTGATTACTATGGTGTTCAACATTTCAACGTCTGAGAAAAACCGAACGGGTGCGCGGATCATCACCAAAATCTAATCGATTCTTCCCTGCCACTATCTCAATATTCCCTGCCAGTTTGGTGAAGATCCGACTTTCCGTTCTTGAGTTATCTTGTACACATACAAACAAACAAAGATACAGAACCCTTTACATAACCCCCTGCCTCTTTCATCGGCGTCGGTAAAAACTGTGATTGAACGATCACTGTGATGTGTGCCGTGTTATACTCATTTCTTTCAAAGAATCTGTCATGTTTTTTTTTTTTTTGATTTGGTGTTTGCTGTGATATTTTGTCCATGGAATTCTGTTTTAGGGGCGTAATGGTACAGAAAATTTTCGGTTCAGTACGTACACAGCTTTCCACATTATTAAGCAAATGACATTTTTCTCTTATTTTCCTAAATATTAATGCAAATGACAGAGTATTTTTTTCCAAGTCATCAGCCGTTAGAGCATAATTCAGATGTTTTTGAACAAACTTCATAATGATAACCATTTTTTTTTTAAATTAAAAACCTCAAAATGCACTGTTCCACATTATTAAGTACGAGTTTTAAAAGATTTTATAGATTATAAAGAACTGAAAATGGTAATTTGTTGAATTTACAGCATTAGGAGGTCATATTTACTGAAATCAAAGCTATTTCAATCAAAAACATCTTAACAGGCTGAGTTCAATGTTAACACAGGAGCACTTCTTTGATATCACCTTCACTATTCTTGCATCCATTGAACTTGTGAGTTTTTGGAGAGTTTCAGCTTGAATTTCTTTGCAGGCTGTCAGAATATCCTCCCAGAGTTGCTGTTTTGGTGTGAACTGCCTCCCACCCTCATAGATCTTTTGCTTGAGGATGCTCCAAAGGTTCTCAGTAGGGTTGAGGTCAGGAGGGATGGGGGCCACACCATGAGTTTCTCTCCTTTTATGCCCATAGCAGCCAATGACACAGAGGTATTCTTTGCGGTATGAGATGGTGCATTGTCATGCAGGAAGAAAATTTTGCTACAGAAGGAACTGCTCTTCTTTTTGTACCATGGAAGAAAGTGGTCAGTCAGAATCTCTGTATACCTTGCAGAGGTCATTTTCACACCTTCGAGGACCCTAAAGGGGCCTACCAGCTCTCTCCTCATGATTGCAGCCCAAAACATGACTCCGCCCCCTCCTTGCTGACATCACAGCCTTGTTGGGACATGGTGGCCATCCACCAACCATCCACTACTCCTCCATCTGGACCATCCAGGGTTGCACGGCACTCATCAGTCAACAAGACTGTTTGAAAATGAGTCTTTATGTATTTCTGGGCCCACTGCAACCGTTTCTGCTTGTGAGCATTGGTTAGGGGGGGCTGAATAGAAGGTTTATGCACGACTGCAAGACTCTGGAGGATCCCACACCTTGAGGTTGGTGGGACTCCAGAGGCACCAGCAGCTTCAAATACCTGTTTGCTGCTTTGTAATGGCATTTTAGCATCTGCTCTCTTAATCTGATGAATTTGTCGGTCAGAAACCGTCCTCATTATGCCTTTATCTGCAGGAACCCATCTGTGCTCTGAATCAGGCACAAATTACTTCACAGTATAATGATCACGATTAATTTTTCCTGAAATATCTGATGTTTTCATTCCTTGTCCAAGGCATTACACTATTTGACACTTTTCAGCAGCAGAGATCCTTTTTCTTTGCTATATTGCTGAAACCTGTGGCCTGCTTAATAATGTGGAACATGTGGAAAAGTGCATTTTTAGATTTTTGTTTTAAAAAAATAATGGTTATAATTATGAGGTTTGTTCAAAAACATTTGAATTATGCTCTAACAGCTGATGACTTGAAAAACACTCTGACTGTCCTTTGCATTAATATTTAGGAAAATAGAAAAATGTCATTGCTTAATAATGTGGAAAGCAGTATACCTTGGTTTTGAAGTCATGGTTCGGTCCGTTTTCGATACAGTAATTGAAGCGATTTAATACAATTTTTGATTTTTAAATATTAAACTGTATTACAATAAGTAGGCTGAATAAATTACATTTAAATTATTAATAATGCAGCAGTCTCCAAAATTTTTTAATGATTGATAATATTAATAAATATATTTTTTAATTACTAGGTTATTTTAATTGATATATTGACATATTTATACCCATTCTTTAAACGCTAAAATTTCCCAGCCAACCTGAACACATCATCATACAATCCTGTTAGCTTGTTAAGTATGCTCATTAGCATATATCCTGCCAATTTCACCATGGACTTCAGCACTGGATTACTTATTTAACCAATGAGATCTACTACAAAGTTTGGGAGAACTTTTCACAGCCCATCTTGGAAGAAAAAGAGGTTAGAGCCGTGTGAAATCTGAGGATAACTTTACCTATAACACAGCTGAGGACATGATGGAGTCCTCCATCCCCTACTCCAAGGCTGATGGTTGAAGGTAGAATTAGTTTGATTTACAGAGCCAGAGCATTCGGGCATTTGCTGTGGTTGTGTGGTTGCCAGGACAGTGTGACAGTGATGTATGTGAGCTTTATTCCACATGTATCCGTTCGGTACCGTATGGAGAGGCCCATACCAAATCGGTACGGTACGAATACACGTACCTTTAGAACCCTAATATTTTTTGTTTATTCCTAGTTATTAGATGTCATAGCTTTACATGTTTGTTTATTAAAACCATTTTATGTCTATTTATATCTTGTTTTTAAAGAGTTAAGTCTGGTAAAGATGAATAGATGTATGTAATTCGGATGTTGCACTATCAGTTAGTAAGCATGTTTGATAATCATAATCCCAGCTCCAATTAAAATAATAATGATCATGATTTCTGACATAACTGAGAGGCCCTACTGTAAATGTAAACATGTTTTGACATTAATTAAAAGAAAAAAAGCAAACCTTGCAAAGCAGATGGATTCGCCCGTTTCCTTTTTTCTCAATCCATCTCTCAAAGCTCCCGTCTGAACGTTTGGGCCCGGTTAAAAAGTGTCAGGACCAATCAGCGACGAGGGGCAGTACTTTTGGGCAGGGCGGAGTCATGACATAAGCAAGCGGCGACAAGAGGCCGTTGCGATGATGGCGGAAGAGATTAGCGTGGATGCTGCTAAAGCACCAGTTTTATCAGAACTTGACGACATTAGCTGCACGCGCACCTCGGTCACGGCTACGTCACGTGTTTTGTTGCTCTGATTGGCCTCTAAACATTAGACAGACAGAACGTTCATCCAATCACACTCCGAGTTTTTTTCAAATCCTCTGCCCTTCCCCAATCCCTTGGTATTGAAGGTTTTCCAGATGTATGTGTGAAACAAATCCATCAGGTTAAAAAAAGCAGCTTTCTGAGTACATTTTTAAGAGTCACATCACCAGAAAATCCTCATAGGAATAATCTTATTTTACTTTACCCCAAATCAAGTCATTACTTTAAAGCCATATTGATTAGTGATTGATGTTTTCCCACTAAGTTAGCATCAGTATCTCAAGTTCTTCATTGGTCCATCCCTAAAAAACTATTAAATCCTGCATAATTTATTTGTTATACTTAATATTTCACTTCAAATTGACATTGCCTTTTTCCTTTCAACTCTAAACATTTGTTTTTCTCTTAATATTCTCTTGTTGCATTTCATGGTTATTTCTTATAACATTTTTGTTTCTATTCCAATATATTTATGGCTATGTTGTGTATAAGAGCAGCAGACTGCCTGGGTAGAAAGAAAGTCTGTTTCTGCCTTTATTGACCATTAAAGTTTCTTTGAATTGCTGAATTTTAGTGTTTGTTCTTACAGATGTCCTGCTTTCCTCCAGGTAACACTTGCTACTTCCTCTCTTCTCTGCTGCCGTTGAATCCTCCTGCAGCGCATGAGCACAGCCGTGCTTCATGCTGATGTGAGCGCCGCCTCGCTCCTTCTTTGTTCGCCACCCTCTCCTTCCTCTCAGCCACGTGAGCCTCACCACTGCCTCCAGGGATGTGTGATAACGGAGATCCCGAGGATAAACCTCCCGCCCCCCCGGTCAGGATGAGCAGCACCATCTTCAGCACTGGCTCGGGAAAAGACTCGCTCTCAGCCAATCACAGCTCCAAACCTCTGCCGTCTGTGCCCGAGGAGAGGAAACCTCGCAACAAGATCATCTCAATCTTCTCCGGGGCAGAAAAAGGTGATGAGGAGGCAAAAAATGTTGAGTTTTAATCTTCTCTGTCTTTGCGTTTGAGCTGATGTCGTCATGTTTAAGTTTGATAATGTCATATGAACTTTCAGGTGGTAGGAAGAAAGATCGAGACAAAGAACGACCAGAGATCTCGCCACCATCAGACTTTGAACACACCATACATGTTGGCTTCGATGCTGTCACAGGAGAGTTCACTGTGAGTTTTCAGGATAAGGGCATCAAATCTGTTTACACTCTAAACATTCATAAAGTCACATCTAAGTCTATCCATGTTGATACAATGCTATTTGTTTTTTTTTTTAGGGAATGCCGGAGCAATGGGCTCGACTACTGCAGACCTCAAACATCACCAAGTCGGAGCAGAAGAAGAACCCACAGGCTGTGCTCGACGTTCTCAAGTTCTATGACTCAACGGGCAATGGCCGCCAGAAGTACCTCAGCTTCTCCTCTTCAGGTGAGAACTTCAAATTATGCAATAAGATAGCATGTTTATCTGACTCCTTAAATACCTTTTTAATTTTAAAACCTGCTTCTTTCTCTATTGAGAACTGAGGTTGTAATGATAATAAGTTTTGTTTCCAGAAATATGATGAGGGATTCTCAGTTAAGGCCATCATCAGTTAAGAAATACCGAAGTCTTTTCCTCCCTGTTGGCTGACTTTCTGCATTTTGGGGTTTTATCTGTAGACACAGATGAGTGCAGGCAGTAAAATCTACAAAAGAGACACAAAGAGACTCCTCAGTTTTTGTTGTTTACTGGGATGAAGTCTTTACAGCAGTCTCGTACCTTACTAGTGACATGGTCAAACTGATAAAAACACTGTATGTAGTTGCTTTGTCTAAATTGTTCTTCTTCCGATGCTCTTTGAGTACTGAGAGTCTGACCACAGATCACTGCAAGACCTGTGAATGAGTAAACAAAAGAGAAGCACAAATTGTAAAGATCAGGCCCGATATGGATGTTTAAAATAGGTTAAGCTGATTACCAATGTTTTTTTCGTCGCTTCTTTTGGTGTAAGACACCCACAATGCCAGTATTTTCTCTCATATTTGACCATGAAAACAGCTCAGAGTCTAACTAACAGGTCACATTTTCAGCTGAGTTATGACTCTCTTCTCTACCAAATGCAGCATTAATTGCTTGTACATGACAAATATCTTCAACTGATACCAGTTTATTCCCACGTTATTTGCTGAAGGCCAGTGTTTGTCGAGAGGGGCAATATCGGCCAGTACAGATGTTAAACCAACACGTCTGTGCATCCCTAGTAAAATAAACTGGTGTATTGTTTCTTAAACATCTGGAAATAAGTTTCCAAGAAATGTAGATGACAAGTCACCAGGAGTGTATGGGAGGAAGATTTACGCAAATTTTCAGTAAGCATAAACGCTACTTTTTGAAACCGGGTCCCTGAGTGAACAAATTTGTAAACGCTTACCGTTTCGTCTCCGTGTGGACGGCCGACCGCATCTTTCTTGAAACAATTACGTCACACATAGCGTAGGCCATCTACCCTGCATGTGCATAGTGAAACAAAACCACAATGGCGGATTACGGTAGTGTGTTCCTGCTGCAGAAGCTATTGCGCTTATTATGGATTTACAGCAAAATCTGATGGTCTTTTACCACCACCGCAAACAGCACACACCATATGTTTATAAACGCAACGTGGAGAACAACCAGACAGGCAACTAGAAGAACGTTTGTAGCAGTTTCTGTGATCTTCTTCTCTCTTTCGGTGCATTTCTGTGGCAGCAATACAGCGCCACTTACAGGCTTGTCATATATACTACAGCATTTTCAGTCATTTTCAGTGGTTCCGTGCTTATGTGGACATTTCCTGAAACGATCTTGTCTTGAAGGAAAACTTTTTCAAAATGCAACAGAAATATAACGTTTTCAGCTCTGTGTGGACAAGGCCTAAAACTGTAGATACAAAGTTGCACACAGCCTGCGCTCTGACTCATAACAGCATTATGAACCAGATAAACCAGATCTCACTTTATTTCTTTACGTTGAACAGATAATAGTTTTACAGAAACAACAGTATTAATTTAAAGATTCCTTAAAAGGTGTTTAAAACAATCCTTGTGGCATTATTTTGTTGTAAGACAGAAAATAACCTTCAATTGTTGTTTTACAATAAGTAGCTGGTTTGATAAATCCTGATGCATCCCAGATGGTGTCAGGAATCTGAAAGCTAATTGACTCTTGAAGCACAGCCAATTATGTCTGTTTTCTTCCCCCATTGTGAATATGCCATATTTGGTTTACTACATCATTAAAAGTAAAGCATGAGACTCCTGAAGAGAAAGTCTATAGAAAATATAGAAATCTCCGTGTGGTTCCAAACTTATTTTTTTCTTCTTTTTTGTTAAGAAACAGGCAGTAGAAGGTGTTAACTCTCAAACACAGCTCAGCTTTATATGTGAGTACAACTCTAAAAAACTCTTCCTCTCTGTTTTTGTCGTTAACAGAAAAAGACGGGCCTCAGTCTGTGAGTACTTAAATTATTTAACATATGCTTTTTAAGCATTTATTTTTAATTTTTCTGATGGATGCTAACAGACCTCTTCTTCTCTGAATCAGCCGGTGAAAAAAGGAACTGAACCTTCTTCTCCAAACATCAAAGACATTGATGCTGAAGACGACGATGATGAAGCTCCGCCCCCCATAGTTGCTCCAAGACCAGAACACACAAAGAGTGTGAGTCCTCATCTGTGAAACCAGTGTTTGAGCATCTTTCTTCTTCTGATTGTGCATGTGCATGTTTTTATTTATGTATCTGTGATTGTTGCGCAGGTGTACACTCGCTCTGTCATCGACCCGATACCTGCACCGAGCGCTGCCGTGGACGGGGATGTCGCCTCGAAGGCTGCAGACAGACAGAAGAAGAAGGGCAAGATGTCGGACGAGGAGATCATGGACAAACTGAGTGAGCTGATTATTAATAGCAACCTTTGTAAATATAATGTACACCCCAGAAATCAGGATTTTGCTTATTTCATCTGTAAAAAAATTAATCAAGTTAATCAAATCACTACGCAGTGATTAATCATGATTAATCACAGCATTTTAAAAAATAGTATTAGTATATATTTTTTGTTATTTCGATTTTCAAAGGTTGTTAAGTGTTTTATTTTTATTCTTTTAATTCTATGAACAGCACATTTAAAGTGCTTATTTGAGTCCTTATCGATTCCACCATCAATACTTTCTATAGTGTGGTGAAAAGTCAAAATAAGGGCAAATATTTAAACTACAAGTGGTCTTGGTTGAGTAGTGCTTGAGTTAAAAAGCTGTGATTCAGTCTGTCACATCTATTGTATATCCCTCAAATATAAATGCTTATTCACACTGTATTTATTGAAGTTTCTCATCAAAAACTAAATTTTCCCATTTTTACATGACATTTAAACACAACATAACATATAGAATACAGTCGTCTAATTTCCTGAGGTTACATGAACGCATCATATTTTCTCCTTAAGGTTTCAAGATTAATCACTCGCGTTAACACGTTAATTTTAACATCCCTATTAAAAACAAATATACAATGCAAATTTGGTGCCTGGTAGTTCTTGTTTTTGTTACTGTGGCACCAAAAAAGCTTTTAATATTCTTTTGTTTACGCTAGAATCATGTAGAAGTTAAAAATTGTGGTATAATTCTAACCCTAGTTTGAACCTTTGTGCATTGTCGTCGTCCGTCTCACAGGAACCATCGTCAGCATCGGAGATCCCAAGAAGAAATACACCAGATATGAAAAGATTGGCCAGGGGTGAGTGGAACAGCAGCTGCTTTTAAAACATGCAGAACAATCTTAACTTTCATCCCATTGACACCAAGGCTTATTCCCCCAGAAAAATCTTTTCTTTTGGATCAAGTTTACCTGGCATCCTAACAGCAGGGGTCAGCTTTAGAAAGAAAAGCAGCCTGATTACATTGATTTCTATTCGTCCTGTTTCTATCTTTCTCTCCATCTCTTGCGCTGACGTGGACAAGAAACAAGGAAAGAGGTTTATGGCGAGTCATCCGGAGTGTCTGACAGGAATATTTCCTCAGCCTTCACTTACCTCACTCACAGAACTTGTTAGCTTGTTTTGCAGTAAAGATAATTGTATTGATAATGTCCATATCTGTGATCGAGAATTTCAAGCTTTGACTTTGGCTGGTATGGAAGTGAAAGTATTCAGGTCAATGTTCACAGCACACTTTCATGTCTCTACCTTTCAAATAAAATGTCGTCCTGTTTAAGGGAAACATACTTTTACTTTTAAGTATTTGACAGGTGCAGTGTGACAGGGAGCATTACGTGATACCTGCCTCTTGTGTGCTGTGAGGACACTGTTAGTTTTTAAAGCCCAGCTCCAATTTAAATGTTGATAGTGACTTTTGCATGGGACATATTCCACACAAATGATAATTTTACCATTTCTAACAATCTACCCTGAAGTAAACTTCTCATCTTGTTTCTTTGACAGGGCATCAGGAACAGTTTTCACAGCCATCGATGTTGCTACAGGACAAGAGGTAAAAAATTATGAGGGATGGAGTAAATATGATCAGCAGACGTGGCTCCATAAAACTCTTGAAAAGGTTGACCCTGTACTGTAGTAGCACAGCAATATCAGGGAAGCCAACCAACATTAGCGTACATTTTGACGTCAGAAACCAAGTAAAGTCAATATCAATGATGCTAAAATGCAAGTGTGTATGAAAATACATTTCTGGGTGTGATAATTGATGATTAACTGTAATAAGCCTTGTAGAAATAAGGATATATAGATAACAGACATCCTGAATTAAAAGTTATTACTGGGTTTGTTTACAGGGGTCTGAATATCTCAATTATGAGCCTTGGCCTAGTTTTGATTATATTCAGAGTGTGGTGTTTACATGCATAGAGTAGGCTCATTAACAGTGTCATTTCAAGGTGTGATATTTGCACCCTTGTAGCATTTCTCCTTTACTTTGAACCTCGCTGAGGCATCATGTGAGGACTTGTGGGATCCACCATCTGTGTCAGAACATGTCTGAAAGCACTATTACATATACTAGTTGGAATCAAGTAACATCCATAGCTGGTTTAATACCACTGCTACAAATAGACACCGTAAACACCAAGCATTGGGAAATTTTTTCTTTTAAGTTACTTAAAACTGCAGATCTGTGTCAGAGTGTGGGCCAAGCTCAATGGGAAAATGCTTTAAGTTTCCTGCCTATGACTGTTTTTTTTGTTTGTTTTTTTGTTTGTCTAGGTGGCGATAAAACAGATCAACCTTCAGAAGCAACCAAAGAAGGAGCTGATCATCAACGAGATTCTGGTGATGAAGGAGCTGAAGAACCCCAACATCGTCAACTTTTTAGACAGGTGAGATACGGGAAAAACATTACAAGAGGAAAATTTCTGCAGTTTATTACTTACCAATCTCATCACAAACAAAGCTTTATCCCTGTAAAATCAAACTTAGGAAACCCTGATAGGTGGATTTTGTGCATTTCCTACACCTATTACAATCTTAACTGATTGTTTTTCAACTTGAAGTTGAAGCTCAGCTCTTTTTGTCTCTCCTGACAAGCTGAGAAGTGTTTTGCTCGCCCTGATTATATGTCCACAACTAGCAGGAAGGCTTGGCATTTGTGGCAACGTGGACACAAAATATCACTTGCTCTCTTTCTGGCTTTTTTCTTTTTCATAAAAAACCTTGAAAAAACAAGAGACGAAATGTCAGTGGCAGTTTAAATAAACTATTTATTTCAGTATGTGCCTAAAAGTTAAGTTCATGATCCCTGCCAGTTATGAAAAGACCATCAAATGTGTCCCCGCTAAAGAGCTCAGGTTAGGGTTAGGGTTAGGGGTTAAAGCTTTCTGGAAAATTTGGCTCACAGTTTTGAGATTACCATTAGATGGGGGTTGATATGATCGCTTCTTGTGAACATGGTCCACCCCAAACTACTTAAAGTTACTGAACACTTTACTGTTGTCCATCTTAAAGACTTCTGTTGTTTTCTAAAATTGCTTAGTCAACTTGTCTTTGAGCAGCCAGCTGCTTATTTTTGCAGCTGTGAAAGTCAAACATTATTAAATATTAGGGCTGGGCAAATAACGCAAATTAGACTAAATCGCAATATGGACTGCTGCAATTTTCAAATTGCAGAAGTTGCAATATTTCTTTAACTTCAATGTGTCAAAATACCAGTTTAATAAATCAGTATTTTGCAGTGGCAGAGATTTTATGCACATTATGCATTCAAGTGTCAATTTTTTTATCATAGTTTACAAAAATCCTTCTTTTTGTGTTTTATGTGTTTTTCTTAATCAGAATTAGTGACATTAAATGATAATGCCCTTAAACAAAGCAAATTACATCACATTTGTAATACGAGCAATAATAGTAAACTCATTCTATCTAAAACTGATGAAGCATATTGTTACTTCACGAAAGTCTACCCCATCTGTGATCAGCTGGTAGCCAGCCTCACCTGCCTCACCCCAGCTGCCTCCTTTATAGTGTAAAGCTTGTTGCATCCCCATATTAATATTCATGCTACTATGGATTAATTGCTTCTGAATAACTTAATTGTTTTCAGGACACATGGTCTTATTTGTGAAATTATTTATTGCTTGAATTTGTTGAAAAATACACAAGATTAACCCAAGAATAATCACATATTAAATTGCAATATTTAGAGAAAAAAATCGCAATAAGATTATTTTTGCAAATCGTTCAGCCCTATTAAAAATATAATGGAAGTACTTGTAAAAGTGCAGAAATCAATCAGGATGTAGTCTGAGCTGAAATATCTGCTCTGTGCTGCATCCAGAATCCTTCTAAGGGGTATTTCCAGCCACTAGGGAGTGGATAATAACATAACCAGGGAGCTGTATGGACAGCAGTGTGATGTTGACGTTGTGTTTCTCTCTCTTAGTTTCCTGATGGGTGAGGAGCTGTTTGTGGTCATGGAGTATTTGGCTGGAGGCTCTCTGACAGACGTGGTCACAGAAACCTGTATGGATGAAGCTCAGATCGCTGCTGTCTGCAGAGAGGTAAACACCTGAATCAGGTCCGCTTTCTTTAAAAGTCAGAATCAAAATAGAGCTGAAGTCCCAGCATGCTCTCTGTGTGCTTCTGTCTGCAGTGTTTACAGGCACTGGACTTCCTGCATGCGAACCAGGTCATCCACAGAGACATCAAGAGTGACAACGTATTGTTAGGAATGGACGGCTCCGTCAAGCTGAGTGAGTAAATACAGTGTCTGTCCACCAGGGCTGTCACAACTCTAGAATTTAAACTTTAAGCTTTTTCACACATTCCTTCCTTAAAACTTTTAGATATTTTCAAGAACTCTTCCGTTGTCTGTAACTGTAATCAAATTTTTTTCATATGACTGGAGGGAAGGGGCTTAGGAAGCAATGCATAGCATGAAAAGGATGAAGCATGAGAGTCTGAGACAAGTTTTGAACATGTCTGAAAGCACCATTACATATACTAGTTAGAATCAAGTACCATCAATAGCTAGTTTAATATCGCTGTAACAAAAATAGACACCGTAAACACCAAGTATTGGGAAATTTCTTCTTTTAAATTAATTAAAACTGCAAAAAACAGGTGACATTTTTACAATTCAACCAGTTCTCTGTTTTTCTTTCAGCAGCTTTGGGTCAAAGACATGACTTGAGAGCCATGTAGTTTTTTCACATTCAAGCACTTTTGATGCTGTCAGCCATTAAGTAAATAAATACTGTTTCTTTTAAAAATATATGGCACTGAGGTGTAAACGGCCTAGTAGTTAGGTCATGTATGCAGACCTTAGACTGTAGAAAGAATTGGACAAACCCTGTGTGACGTCAGCTGTCTGCTTACAACAGGCGGACCTAAACTGCTCTTGTAGCCAATCCGCGGAGGCCTTCATATTGAAATCACGGTCTCAACCAAACTTTTGATCAACCTAACGGCCCGCCCACTAAGCTCGACTTCCTGTCAGCTAGCTAGCTAGCATTCTGGTTGACAGAAACATAGTTTCTGCCTGTGGAGCTATCTGTCAATCAAAGGAGACCAACCAATCAGTCGGCAGGGAGGTTTTTCCTCAATATAATCGAAACAATCGCGGTACAAAAACATTCACCCCCTGTACAGTGAGAGCACATAAGGACATTAGCTAATGAGACACTTTTGTTTTTTTGAACCAGGCTGGAAACCAGTTTATTTCTAGTTTTAAAACGGCTGTTTAACATGTGTTGAGACAGGAATTACGGTGTTCCTGCAGCCAGCCTCAAGTGGATTCTCACTGTATAGGAATTTTTTGTAAGTCCGCATTGGCTTCATTTTTCAGGACCGGAGGTTGCTGCTTGATGCAGACAGCCCAGGTCTAAGTCTAGCCTATGACGCCTTTCCCACATGTATCTTCCCTGCTCTCTCATCCCTGTGTCTGACTGTCCACTGTCCTCCTCTAAATAAAGGCATTAAAACAACCCCAAAAATATATTTAAGAAAACATTCATGGCACTGAAAAATGTCACCTTTTGTCCCAGTTTGTGTATTAACCCTATCGTCTTCTCTACAGCTGATTTTGGCTTCTGCGCCCAGATCACTCCAGAGCAGAGCAAACGCAGCACCATGGTGGGCACACCGTACTGGATGGCTCCTGAGGTGGTGACCAGGAAGGCGTACGGGCCCAAAGTGGACATCTGGTCTCTTGGAATCATGGCCATCGAGATGGTGGAAGGAGAGCCTCCGTACCTGAATGAGAACCCACTACGTGTGAGTGAAAATTATTTAAACCCCTTTATTTATCCAACATAAAAAGCAGAGTCTAAGATGCTATTTTAGTTCCTTTTTTTTAATCAAAAACACTGACTGTGTCCCTTGTGCCACTGAAACCATCATACAAGAAGACATAGTGAGACAGATGCTGTCGTGATCACTAGTGCAGCCGCCACTTTCATCCACTGAACGCAACATAACAGGATTCAAAACTTGCCTCTATTCTTCTGTATTGCACGCACTGGCTTCACAGCTCACAACATCCTGTTATAAACTTAGAACAAAAAGTAAGGAAATTTGTGTTTGGTACATTATTTCTTTGTTGCAACAATGCTTCTTGGTAATAAATCTTACACCGTTGGAAAGCCTGTTTATTTCCCTTTTAAATGATGCCACATTTGTAAGGATCATGCATTTGTGGGATGAGCAGCAGAGCTGAGTTTGTGGGTTGCGCCCATGAAAAATGTGCCAAATCCTTTCTGCCAATGCCAATCAGCTTATTTTGCTGTTGCTACTGACTCTTGTTTTGAGCCTCTGGTACCCCCAGGTGTGAGCGTGGGCCCTGCTACAGTGGTCAGTAGATGTCTGCTTCAAGAATCGGCACGCCACGTTTGACTGATCTGGATAGGGCTCGTTGGTTGGGCCACTTCAAGCTGGTGTTCCACAAAACCAAGCTGCAGCATTGTTTGGAGTGAGCCCTAGTACCATCTCCAAACTGAAGGCCAAGCTCCATATAACGGGGCATGTCAGAGACAGGCTGCGAAGTGGGCGTCCCAAGAAGACGACACCCCAAGAATACCGTTTTCTCACCCTGTCAGCAAGAACTCTATCCTCCAAGATGACAATATTCGCCCCCACAGAGCAGGGTTTATCAGAGACTACCTCTAGAGTTTGGGAGTGGAGAGGATGGGATGTCCTGCCAGCAGTCCTGACCTTAACCCCACTGAACATTTGTGGGATCAGCTTGGGTGTGCTGTTGGTGCCAGAGTGACCAACACAACCAACACATTTGACTTGCGACAAATGCTGGCTGAAGAATGGGATGCCATCCCACAGCAGTGTGTGACCAGGCTGGTGACCAGCATGAGGAGAAAGTGCCAGGCTGTTGTGGCTGTGTTTGGTTCTTCCACTCTCTACTGAGGCTCCTGTTTTTTAAATGAATAAATTGTTAAATTGTCAATATATCTTGTTTCTTCAAACTTCAATCATCAAATCCACCAAACACCAAACAAGAGTCAATGGCAGAATCAGCTGTTTGGCATTGGCAGAGAAGATTTGGCACATTTTATGAGTGCAACCCACATACTCAGCTCTGCTGCTCATCCCACAAATGCATGATCCTTACAAATGTGGCATCCTTTAAAAGGGTAATAAACATGCTTTCCAACAGTATAAGATTTATTACCAAGAAGCATGGTTACAACAAAGAAATAATGTACCAAACACAAATTTCTTTACTTTTTGTTCTAAGTTTTAGATACATAAATCAGACTGGTGGGGGTTGGCGCCACTTTTTAACATCTTTACTCCCTCTTTGAGTCGTAATCTTGCATGCAAAGACAAGAGAAATTTACTGATAACTTTGATTGGAAAGACTCCTTTGTTCAAGACAGGAAGTGATAAGTGGAGGTGGGCAGTGCCCTTCCAGGGCTGAACTGCTGTATTATAGCTAGTAGATGTTCAAACTCCAACGCCATTAAAGGCAGCACCAAAACAGCCCCACAGCTGCATGAAAGCTGCACATTATAGATTTAACTGAAGGAAATAGAAATCGTTGCACAGGGAGATAGTCCAACCTTTTTTCCCTCTGGGAGACTCTAAAACACAGGCTGTGGCTTAAATAGGGGGACTTATACTCTTAGTTTTATGGCATTTATTGACATATTTGACATGAAACACTGAATAAAATCCTCTTCTATGAGTCCCATGGCTCACTTATTGCCACTCTTTAAAATAAGAAATAATTGTGAATTATTGAGGCTATGCTGGGTTGTTTCAGACGTTGACATGTTTTGTGAGCAGCTGCAGTGAGTCAGGAGTCTCATGGGACATTGCTCTGCCCTGCACATTCAACAATAACATTCAGGAGGATTATTCAGCACTAAATAGTCGACTGCTTGTCTAGAAACAAATATGATTGTCCACTTTTTCTGCTGCTTCAGTCACTTTTGCGTTTTCTTTTTGAATACCAGCAATTACCACTCATTCCGTCGGCAAAGGAATTTCTACACACAGACAACTTTACTACGTTTATGACGCAGACTGACTTAAAAGCAGAGTGTCTTGGTAGATTTTTGGTTATAGTTTGATACTTACGTGTGGAAACAGCATTACAGTAACTGCAGGTTACTTATTGTTGTTTAAACGTTAAAACCGTAACATACCAGGATCTTTTTGTTTTTTCCTTACAAAAAACTGATAAGAGCCTCTGTGTTACTACAGTCTTCCGTTTAGCTTCTGAATAAATCAAATATATTAAATCAAACTTAGGTTAGTTTTCTGCTCCTAAATCCAGAAACAAGTGATATAAGAACAGCAATTTTACAGCGAATGCTAGTTAAATAAATGAATAGACCGAGGCAGACATTATAACCCAACAGGGGAAAAAACTACTATAAATAACAAATGGCACTGTAAGCGGCTGTGCTTATCACCATGCAGTGACTTCCATAAAATATACAAGTTAAATATTTTGCACTCAGACAACAGGATGTAGACCCAAATTGGCCAACAACACCACTTAATACCCATATTAAAGGGCTTATAGCTAAAGAAAAAGGGAGTCTGGGGTTTATTTACTTTGTCAAAAATCATCTTCCTCTAGCAAGTTGTTGTGATTTTGTGCAGATTATGCAGTTACTGAAAACTGAATATTACATGTCTCTCTTTTGTACAGGCATTGTACCTGATCGCCACTAACGGCACACCTGAGCTGCAGAACCCTGAGAAGCTGTCCCCGGTCTTCAGAGATTTCCTCAACCGTTGTTTGGAGATGGACGTAGAGAAAAGAGGCGGAGGAAAAGAGCTGCTGCAGGTCAGAAAATCCTACTTTTACATTATTAACCTTTGTTTAACAGTAGAATAAGTGGAATTGTTGCACCAAAATGTCAACATGATTGACATTCTGGTTGAACTCTGGGCATTTTTGTCCAACAGGGAGAATTCTTGATTTTGATTTTGGGATAATTTTGTCTGTGTTGCTGTAAACGGTATGACGGCATTGTATGAATGCTGTTTTCTTGATAAATCTTTATATTTCAATTTTCTTAAAGGCCTTTAGTTTACTCTGTACAAATTTACTACCCTAATAAGCCAAAAATGTCCTGAAATGTTGATTGCAATTCACAAAATTGTTGCAAAATGCAAAATGAAAAAAAAAAAAAGGGGGGGATTGTTGCATAAATCTGATGCTTATTTACAATATATTTTTGGAAGTTATTAAACCGCATTACTACAGTGTATCTCTATGGCTGAGTAAGAAATGACAAGTACTTCATACATAGGCATACTACGGAAAAATAGCGCCATCTAGGTGTGTACACCAAAAATGATCAGTTGTACAGTTTTACTTCTAAATAAATCACTGACATTACAGAATCCATGATTGTATTCTTCTGGGGCAGGGAGATTAAAAATGTGATTATACAGGGAATAAATGGGACATTTTTGTCCATGAATGGCTCATTAAGAAATAAAGTTTTAAATTGAAACTACAAAAAAAACTAGTCATGCATCAAAATTCATTTTGTTGCTAACCTTTGAAACTACCAGGACGAACCCTTTTTATATATTACATTGGAAAAAACATTTTGTTTGGTTTTCATATGAAAACGATAATATGTATTAGAAACAGCATTTAAAGGGTTAAAATGGTTGAATATTTAGTTTTTTTGATCAAGGCTGAAGTTGATGAAAGATTTAAGCCAAACAATTGGGAAATACTGATCTGTAGTATTCTTACTGCTGTTTTGGAAACGGACGTTTTTATCAATGAATGGCTTCTTAGAGAGCACAGTTTTAAATCTGACGCTGCACAAAAATCAATAATGCATCAAAATCATTTAGTTACTAGTTTTTGACATATCCAGGACTTTGCTTAAAGAAATCCCCCAGACATCTGACATTTATGCTTTAGAAAATTACTCTTTATCTCTGATTGATTGATTAATTGATTTAATTGATCAATTAATTTTTAAAAACCAGCAATGACTTCTTGTAGTCAAACTGGCTTTTAAAGGGTTAAAATCCCCCAAATATTTAAATATTTGCTCTTTTTGATCTCGACTGAAGTTGATAAAAGAATCAACCAGAGGTTCGTGATGGGCTCGGTTAAGGTGTGTGTCTTAATGTGCCAGGGATGGACAACTGGCGGCCTGGGGGCCACATGTGGCCTTCCTCCTTACTTTATGTAGCCAATGAAGTCAACTTTAAAAATCAGAAAATTTTAAACATGAAGAAAACATGATACAATCTGCCATAAACACACGAAAATTAGTAACTCTTCTATTTTCAATTATGCACGTATGTGAGGCTCTCTGCAAGAAATTAGAGATATAATTGGCTGAAAGTAGATACATAAGACAGATTACACTTAAATAACCTGTAAGTAATCATTTAAATGTATTGAAAAAGCAGCATAAATTATGTGTTTTACTGACTGAAATAAACATTGTTTATTTAAAATTGCATGTGAGTTTTAAAAGTATAAATGTTGGTTTTAGGAACTTTTGTGAAAGCTGTATATTTTTCTCTCTTGTTAGAGTATGAGTTATCATTAACTGAAGAGAATCCTGCTATATTTAATACCTTTGGTCCTTTGTTAGAAAGAATAAAGTTTATGTGGCTCTGCTTGTAACCAAAGTTGCCCAACTATCTGCCATCTTTTGTTGTCTTTTTGATTGAGAGCTCCCCTGAAGGTGAAATTCACCCATTTAACAAAATTTGCACTTTTTAAACGAAATTGTTTGTTTTTTCTCTCTTTTTTTGCAGCATCCGTTCCTGAAGCTGGCTAAGCCTCTCTCCAGCCTCACGCCGCTCATCCTGGCAGCCAAGGAGGCCATGAAGGGCAATCGTTAGCGGATGATGCACGCTCCCTGCCTTCCCATGCTGTGCACTGATAACGTGCCAACCATTTAGATTGATGTGCCAGACAATAGGCTGAGAGTGACTCTCCTCACTCTTGACGCAGCAGCCTTATCAGCCCTGACAAACCTCACTGTGAAGAAGACCAAAAATCGAGAGCACACCTCCACCGCTGTCCACATGAACTCTCCTCTCTCTCTGACGTCAGAAGACAAGTCAAACTAAAGTGCTTAGAGTCCGGCGTAGCTTCTTTTTCTACCGCAGATCTCCAGGTGACACGTCGGGGCTAGGCTTGTATTTAACTCTGAATGAAGAAGACGCCTAGTTCTGTTTAGTTTTTTTAATCAACTGCCTTAAAAACAAATGCAAAATGTTGCCTAATGTATTGTTGATTGTGTTGGTGTTCCTCTTCCCATGATTTTTACTACCTTTGTAATTTCAGCTCGTCAGTGTCTTAGTTATTTTGATACTTGAATTTCATATGTGTCCCCTCCTCCCTATGTAGTCGGTCTCCTTCGATGAACACTTGCCGCTATTTCAACTCCTTTTATGGACATTTCTCTTGAATAGGAAACTTTTCAGTGCATTCTTCATCATGAATGTGTGCTGTGATCGTGTCAGCGTCCAATCTGGCACGCCTACTGTACCAGCGCCGCCTCCTTTAACCCGTTCATTAGTCTCCTGAAAGCAGAGGTGCACCTTACAGGCAGATAAAGATGTTAGACGACAGGGTTTATACTTTCTTCTCTATTGTTGTTATTAAAAATGACTGTGTTGTATGTCCATCTCTGTCCTTTGTGTTCTTCTGGACTAAACAAATGCGCTTTCTCCCCCATGTGTATATTGTGTACTTAATAATTAGTTTAAAAAAACAAGGCCATATCATCGTGATAGCTGTCCAAGGCTGGTAAAGACAATTTGTTGCCTGTTTTTTTATTTTTTATTTTTATGTCTCTTCTGGATGACTAACAACTTTGTCTGCACACTCAAATAAATGCAACTGTTTGTGCTTTTGTGATTCAGGTGTGGAAGTGATTGGTGTGCAGCGGTATCGGCAATTAAGTTATGAAACAGACCTTCATTTTGTAGAGGAACACGAAAATGACACGGCTAGTTATAAGCTTTAAGAGGTAATCTCCATCTGATTCATCTGAAACAAAGAGCTCATATGAGTACTTAAAATCATTGGAAAAAAATGGATTTAAAGTTGAGTTATCAAGGTTTGAGTCTTGTTTGACATGGAATAAAATGCTTGAAATTACTAGAATTTTGAAGTGTTTGCTTCCCATGATAAGAAGCTGCATTTACACTGCGTGCAGAATTATTAGGCAAGTGAGTATTTTGATTATATCTTCATTTTTAACTCCTATTTTCCAACTCAAAGCTCCATAAACTGGAATGCTTATTGGAATGAAGCATTATCAGGTGGTGTTTATCGGTCTAATGAGGGAGGGAGTGGCCTAAAGTGATCACCACCCTATATCAAGGTGTGCAGAATTATTAGGCATATATAGGCAATTAAATTAAAAACTAATTATTTCCCATCTCCCTTGTTAATTTATATTTATGATAGCAAGAATAACAGAATTTGATGCTTCGTCACATGTAGAGGGCACTCCATCATTGAACGACTGTCTCTTAACCGGACCCAATCTGAACCCAGATTTGATGAGTGTTTTGATCAGATTCAGACTGCATGAAGCGGCATACATGGCAGATATCAAAAAGGCATTCTTGCAAATATCGCTGTCAGAAAGAGACCGAGATGCTGTGAGGTTTCTGTGGTTCACATGCCTACCACCTGAGGAAAAGGATGAAACCTGCGTGAGCTGAGGATGGCCAGAGTGTTGTTTGGTGTATCTTCAAGCCCATTTCTACTGGCAGCCACAATAAGGAAGCATCTGAAGCTCTACGAGTCCAAACACCCACAAGTAGTGGAATCAATCAAAACCTCACTTTATGTGGATGACTTCATTGCAAGTTCAAAGAGTGTAACAGAGGCCTACTCAGTGACGACGACTGTAGAAAACATCCTGTCCACTGCAGGCATGGATCTCTCCAAATGGATGACGAACAATCAAGAACTGAAAGACAAATGGCAGGAGAGCTCTATGGACTGCACTACAGAGCCAGAGACACGTGGATCAGTGCTGAAGGTTCTGGGTTTGGTGTGGAGACCAGCAACTGATGATTTTGTGTTTGACCTCAGAGGGTTGCTTGTCATTCTGAAGGAGAGAGAGAACACAAGGAGAAGCGTGCTGCAGTCATCTGCTCGCATATTCGATCCCCTGGGATTCCTGACCCCCTTCACAATCAGGATAAAGTGTCTGTTCCAAGAAATGTGGGAGAGGCCTAAGTTGGGACGAGGAGCTACCACCTGACTTAACAAAAAACTGGCAGCAATGGTGTTCAGAACTCCCTCAACTACACCAGCTTTCTATCCCAAGATGGTACAGGACAGATGCAGAGCCACAGAACATACACACCCTACAGCTGCATGTGTTCTGTGATGTGAGTGAAAGGGCTTACAGCACAGTTGCATACCTACAAGGAAAAACAAAGGATGGAGAAATTACAACAAGTCTGGTTGCATCCAAGTCCAGGGTGGCGCCACTAAAGAAGATAACACTGCCATGCCTGGAATTGATGGGAGTGGTGATAGGAGCCCGTTTAGGGAACACTCTCTTGAAATCACTGCAAATAGACAGGACCCAACTCAGACTGTGGACAGACTCAAGGATAGTGTTCCAATGGATATGCAGCTCTGCTCAGAAGTGGAAACCATTTATTGCAAACAGAGTGGCAGAGATCCAGTCTCTTACCAACCCTGAGTCATGGTCACACTGTCCAGGAAAAATGAACCCAGCAGACCTTCCCACCCAAGGTCTAGCTGTGCAGGAGCTGGAGCGCAGCACACTGTGGTGGAAGGACCTTGTGCTTTAGTGTCACTTGATCAGTTGGAGGAATCCAATGACTTTATTCAAGAAGAGGAGATGAACTCTGAACTCAGTCCCAGACACCAGATCGCTGTACAGCTTGTTGGTGAAGATACACAGCATCTGACACCAGTGTTATGCCTGGAAAGGTACAGCAAACTGACAACAGTGTTCAGAGTGACAGCCTGGATAAAGAGATTTATAGCTAACACGCGTTCAAGCAGAAAGATGGCAGGTGAACTGACAACGGAAGAACTGTATGATGCAGAGAAATATTGGATCAAGGTAACACAGACTCAAACAGTCCTCCCAGAAATAACTCTTCTTAAAGCAGGAAAGACCCTTAACTCTGACTCAAGAATCCAGGGGCTGCAACCGTTTCTGGATGAAGATGAGCTGCTCTGTGTTGGAGGAAGGCTGCAGCACTCTGATTTCACCTACAGAGAAAAGCATCCATGGATTTTACCCAGCAACCACAGATTCCCAGAAATGGTGGTTCAGTATCAGCATGAGCAGTTAATGCATGCAGGTGCAAGAGACACTCTAGTTCAAACCAGAGGAAAATACTGGATTTTGAGAGCGAGGCAGATGGTCAGAGGAGTGGTGGCAAGGTGTGTGCACTGCAAAAAATTCAAAGCAAAGGCTGGACAGCAGATTACTGCACCACTGCCAAAGGACAGAATTACAGAGTCACCACCATCTGAGGTAACAGGAGTGGACTTTGCAGGACCACTCTATGTAAAGGGACAGGGCTCCATGAAGAAACCATATGTTGCATTGTTCACATGTGCAGTCACAAGAGCAGTACATCTAGAACTAGTCTGTGATCAGTCAACTGAGAGCTTCTTACTGGCACTGAAAAGATTCTCTCAAGAAGAGGACTGTGCAAGGTTATCTATTCAGATAATGCCAAAACATTAAATAGAGCTGATCAGGATTTAAATGATCTATGGAGGAACATCAAAGATCCACAGCTACGAGAGTTCTTCTCTGAAAAGGGAATCACCTGGCGTTACATCGCGGAAAGAGCGGCCTGGTGGGGAGGATTCTGGGAGAGGTTGGTACGGTCAGTAAAGGTCATTCTGAGGAAGGTGCTAGGCAGAGCAAAACTCAACTTTGAAGAAATGAGCACCATTCTCATAGAAGCAGAGGCCATAATCAACTCGAGGCCCCTCACCTATGTGCACAATGAGGTGAACGAACCACAACTGTTGACACCCGCTCACTTCTTAGTGGGTCAGAGACTCACATGCATACCTCCTAAGCCATTTCCAGCAGACACTCATCACCCAACAGTGAACAAAGAAGAAATGACACAGAGATGGAGATACAGACAGAGACTTATGACCAACTTCTGGAACAGCTGGCGAAGGGAATATTTGCTGGACTTGAAGTCTGCACATCACTGCGGCTCATCACGACCCTCCATGCTAAAGGTGGGAGATGTTGTACTCATCAGCAAGGATAACATTTTAAGGCAGTCCTGGAAGCTAGGAAGGATTGAGGAGTTGTTTCCGGGCCGGGATGGTCTTGTTCGTTCATGTGCTGTTCGCTACTACAGGGACTGTGTTAAGGAGACCCAGGAGATTTAGCAGAAGAGATAAAGCTGTTGTGTTATGTTGTAAACACGTTAACGTGGAGTATTCATTCAGTAAAGGAAGTTTCTATTTTTAGGTCCGGAGTCAAGCCTCTTTATTTTTGAACATAGATCAGGAAGAGTCTACACTTCCATTATATTTTTAATAGGGCTGAACGAATTGCAAAAATAATCTAATTGCGATTTTTTTTCCCTAAATATTGCGATTTAATATGTGATTATTCTTGGTTAATCTTGTGACAAATTCAAGCAATAAATAATTCCACAAATAAGACCATGTGTCCTGAACACAATTAAGTTATTCAGAAGCAATTAATCCATAGCATGAATCTTAATATGGGGATGCAACAAGCTTTACACTATAAAGGAGGCGGCTGGGGTGGAGCAGGTGAGGCTGGCTACCAGCTGATCACAGATGGAGTAGACTTTCATGAAGTAACGCTAGAATGAGTTGACTATTATTGCTCGTATTACAAATGTGATGTAATTTGCTTTGTTTAAGGGCATTATCATTTAATGTCACTAATTCTGATTAAGAAAAACATACATAAAACACAAAAAGAAGGATTTTTGTAAACCATTATAAAAAAAAATGACACTTGAATGCATAATGTGCATAAAATCTCTGCCACTGCAAAATACTGATTTATTAAACTGGTATTTTGACACATTGAAGTTAAAGAAATATTGCAACTTCTGCAATTTGAAAATTGCAGCAGTCCATATTGCGATTTAGTCTAATTTGCGTTAATTGCCCAGCCCTAATATTTAATAATGTTTGACTTTCACAGCTGCAAAAATAAGCAGCTGGCTGCTCAAAGACAAGTTGACTAAGCAATTTTAGAAAACAACAGAAGTCTTTAAGATGGACAACAGTAAAGTGTTCAGTAACTTTAAGTAGTTTGGGGTGGACCATGTTCACAAGAAGCAATCATATCAACCCCCCATCTAATGGTAATCTCAAAACTGTGAGCCAAATTTTCCAGAAAGCTTTAACCCCTAACCCTAACCCTAACCTGAGCTCTTTAGCGGGGACATGTTTGATGGTCTTTTCATAACTGGCAGGGATCATGAACTTAACTTTTAGGCACATACTGAAATAAATAGTTTATTTAAACTGCCACTGACATTTCATCTCTTGTTTTTTCAAGGTGTTTTATGAAAAAGAAAAAAGCCAGAAAGAGAGCAAGTGATATTTTGTGTCCACGTTGCCACAAATGCCAAGCCTTCCTGCTAGTTGTGGACATATAATCAGGGCGAGCAAAACACTTCTCAGCTTGTCAGGAGAGAAAAAAAGAGCTGAACTTCAACTTCAAGTTGAAAAACAATCAGTTAAGATTGTAATAGGTGTAGGAAATGCACAAAATCCACCAATCAGGGTTTCCTAAGTTTGATTTTACAGGGATAAAGCTTTGTTTGTGATGAGATTGGTAAGTAATAAACTGCAAAAAATTTCCTCTTGTAATGTTTTTTCCCGTATCTCACCTGTCTAAAAGTTGACG